>NW_022589750.1:6913402-7029931 GCF_004348235.1 Phoca vitulina | reverse complement strand
ATGCGGGGCTCGATCCCAGGACCCTGGGATCATGACCTGAGCCGAAGACAGATGCCTAACGACTGAGCCACCCAGGTGCCCCTCTCACTTACTCTTTTGAGCATGCAAAATTCAAGGTCACAATTTTCCTAGAGTTTGCTCAACTTGGCTCCTTACTGATCTCCTGAGCCATCTGTTGCTTCACAGGAAGAGCGTATAACTTTAGTAATGAATTTTCTGTCTCTCAATTTTAATCCATAATCTTAGCTGCTGTATAACAGGAATGATGTGCCCCGCTAACAACAGATCTGTATCTCTTTCTCACCTATAGAAAGAAAATGATGCATTGATCTGCCCTTTCCTACCTAAGAATATATCTTGAATTTTTGCTTCTACAAACACAGGGATTTTGTTCTTCATTTCAATCCTCATTGAACCACCTATAAACATTAATTTTGAAAATGCAGCTTCAAAAGCATCTCGGGGTAGATTTCTATTCTAAGAGCATAGGGTCTGTGTTTCTGTGTCGGCAAGATGCAACACATCTAACTTAATGCTTTCCTGGTTTGGGATATCAGGTCTTCTCTACAGTTGGCTGAAGTGTTAGAATAATAGATTTTACAGGGGCTTAGAGTGGTCCTCCCTTCCAAAATTCCTTTTAGTAAACTCACTGATATTTCCCTAAAGTCTTCAAATGGGATAATATATGAAAAGTTCTTTATAATGAGAAATAAGAGAAACATTTCTTAAAACTTTCACCTAGTATGCCCCCCTTTATCAGTAAGCTGGTTTCTCTTCCTGTACTACACCATCCCATTGAGCCATGCAGCCTACAGCCCCGGGAAGAAGGATATGAGGTAGAAGGAGTCTCGTTTGACAGGAAGTAGGAGTCTGGCTGCTTTCCGTCTAGGGGAATATGGAAGGAAAGCAACTGAGGTAGGGTGAGACCAGACATAAAGCCTCTCCTCCACACCCTTGGGGCTGATTCCTAAGGAGAGGAGGTTGCAGAAACACCCACGTAGGTTTGGGGAACCCTGGAAGGTCAAGGCTAGTGGCCTCTTTCCCAGCTGTGCTCTAAAGAAGACCACACACTTCTAGGCGAAAGGTCATCAATGGTGCAGCATTAACGGATGGAGACAATTAGACAAATGAACTTGAACCAACACTAATGAATGTGGCCCCTGTCCTAAATATGGTTGCAGGGAATCCGGAAGTTTCTGCATCCCCACTGATAATGCCAAGATGTTAAAAGGGTCAGGGGGCTGATGTGATTTGAATTGGAGACACAGAATATTGGGAATAAAGAGATAAAGAGCCAAGATCATGGACTACAGCTCTGGGTACCCACAAGGTAACCCAAATGCTCAAAACTCACCAACAAAGGAGACCAGCCAGGTTCAAGGTCAACACACGGCTCTGAGGCCTTATTCCCATTTGTCATGAGGTCACACAACTGTCCCCAATGTGTACGGAGAAAAGTGGGTGAGGGAAGATGGGACTCTGATAGAGCATCTGTCCCTAAAAGAGCTAATAACTTTAAAAGGACTGTTGAAGCTCCTGAATACTGAACTATTAATTGGTAAGCTTAGATATCACGTTCGGCCTTCAGGCAACATACAGAAGGATGGCGGCTTATTAGAAAGATCCTATCTGTCGTTATAGAAAACAAAAAAGCTCCATTTTTTTGGTTCACTGAGCAGTAGAGTTTTAAATGTTTCTACCTCTCTCCATACATGTAAGGTTGTACTTATGGCATTATTCACACCCAACATCAGAATAGTGTACACTGTATATATATGTTTAATAAATATTTGTCAAATGTCCCAGTAAACCCCATCATTGATTCAGTGGTATTAGTGTTCCAGAGGGCAAAGAAATGCCAACACCTCCTCTCTTCTCATCAGAACCAAGAGCGTGTGATTGGAGAAGGTCTGGACAAGATGCTACCAAATTTCTGCATGAAATGCACTTATGCTTTTATCTTTAGTATTTCTGAATCCCCGCTTCAAGTTCTCAGTTCCAGAGAGGGATGCAAGATGGAAACTGGTAAGCTCCAAACTCTGTGGAGGACAGATGAGATTTTCAGCAACCGTCTTACCGGGGACTGTCTCCAAATTGAGGACGAAAAGGCACACACATCAGAAGAGTGGAAGCAGATCGGACAAGAGACCATACAGACAGAAGAGATCCTTGTCAAGTAGGCATTTTGGAACCACCACTCATAAACACAGAGTCCAAAGAAATGAGTTAAAAGAGCATATATAATTCTTCAAGACAAGGACTGTGACCTCATGAAGAGCATTCGGTAAAAAGACTTCTGTCTTCTCTGACTTTCCAACCACAACTGGAGAGGAAGAAGGAGGGCAGGGGGGCCGTGTGAGAGCAGACCACCCAGCCCAGGCCTCCTTTGCCCTAAGCCACCCCCACCACAGGGTTAGCCCACCCAGGCGGGAGGGAAAAGACAGAAGTTATTAGGCATCAGATTGAAGGCTTTAAATAAACAGGACCGACTCTTCAGAACTCAAATGAGACGCTTCAAAAAACCAAGAGACTGAAAAGTCATAGACTCTAGCTGAGATGTCCTTAAACATCCCCACTGCCCAGAATAGAGAATGTGGTTGCAGAGGTTATTAGAAAAAATAAAACTGTTTCATGCTGGTCCCACAAAGAGTTTAGATTCCTCAATAAACTGGTTATATGAGGCTCATGATTCCTACATCTTCTGGTTGATTTGAAATTTTTTTTTTTTTTTTTAAAGATTTTATTTATTTATTTGAGAGAGAGAGCATGAGAAGGGGGAGGGTCAGAGGGAGAAGCAGACTCCCCGCAGAGCAGGGAGCCCGATGCGGGACTCGATCCCGGGACTCCAGGATCATGACCTGAGCCGAAGGCAGTCGCTTAACCAACTGAGCCACCCAGGCGCCCTGATTTGAAATTTAAATGAGGTAATAATTATGAGACCAGGGCTCAGGAGACACTTAATAATAAATAAACATTCCTTTGCCCCTCTTCTAGCTGGCTTCTGATACATTTGTACCTTTATCTAATTCAAGCACATAGTTATTTACATATAAATGTATAGATATTGAGCCACTTACATAAAAGTTTTAATGTAAAAGTATATAGTGACGCACACGGGCCCGTATGCATGTGTGTGTGTGTGTGTGTGTTTAAAGTAAATGGAAACTTGCCTTCGTCCTCCCCTCTTTCCTAGCACACAAGCCTGCACCTCTTTATCTTAATCCAGGGACAGCACTGGTTTACAGTTGCCTTAGGAAACACAAAGGGAGATGGATCATTCTAGACCAAAAAAAAAAAAAAAAATTTAAGAGCTGAGTCATGAAATTGGTAATGAACACAGTCCCTTGGAGATGGATAAGCGACCCATCTGAAAGCAGATGGCTCCTGCTGGGGTTGGTAATAGAAGACAAAGTTGGGTAAATAGGGAGGATCCTGGTTGGAGAGTTAACATGATTCTCCATGTTAGCGCTCTGTTCCCTCCTTCTCTGTTAAATTTCTGCCCTTCCTTCCTCCCTCCCTTCCTCCCTCTCCTGCCATCTGTTTTTTCTTTCTCCTTAAGCACTAATATGTAATTTTTCTACAAAGGCAATCTCGCTGAGAAGTCCAATACAGAAAGCAGATAAAGGCAAAACCAAAAATTCTGGTTGAATCAGGGATGAGGGGCCCAGAGCTCTTTCTGCTGAGAACCCCCACCCCAGAACACCCAAAAATCCCTCTACAGAAGACATAGTTAAAAAAAAAAAAAAAAAAAAACCCACCCGTCTATGCAGTGCCAAACCATTGGAATTTTTTAAATAGCATGGTGGTTAAATAAAAACATCAGCATCAACTTGGTGAGAAGGCGACAAATGCCATGGAGGGGACCACATGTCAACATGACAAGGCTAGAACTATGTGCTCAGGTTGCGCTTCCCTGGATGGTGCTGGGTTGGAGTGGCCTCAGGGTGCTCCGTGCGAGATTTGGAAGGTGAAATTCAAGCAGCACTCTTGTTTGTGATCACCCGCTTTCGTGTGCGGGCCGGCCCACCTCCTACAGCTTCTCTGACCGCTGGGACGGCTGCATATGCAGGCCCACGACACGGGGCTCCAGCAGACCACCACGTGGGAGGCGCCAGAGGAAAACGTGGGTCCCGGTTGTTCTCGCTGCCTCACCCTTCACACCCATCCTGCCTTCACAACTGCCTGGTCTCCTGAGTTCAGGCTCCAACACACGTGTCACCTTGCTTAACCAGCTCTCACGGGGGTGGGGGAGTCAGATCCCCAGAATGAACCCCTCTGTTACCTCGCCTAGGCTTTATCAAGCAGCCGCTCCTCCCTCTCTGAGAGCAGGAAATACAAGGCAATTTGCTCCAGGGAAAGGGTGGGGCAAAAGGGAATCGGAAGCACTGAGCTTTCAGGAAATGGTAACCTCCTCACGTTACACTGTGTATGTTCTACGTCACGGGTTATTCCATTCATTTAGCCCATCAATAAATATATGAGTCCGGATTGTGCAAAAGCCCTTTCCCGTTGGTTCTCCACCTCTGGAAAACCTTACCTGGCCATAAGAAATTAAACCCCATCAAAAACTAACTGTAGACCCAAGGCCAGGCCCCCACAGTGTAGGACGTTAGCATCTGAAAGGACAATGGATAAATTACCATTAAACAGAGAAGACAAAGAGGATAATTTCCTGGGTGTAGAAATGCTAACCCAAGCCAGGGAACAGCCTGCAGTGGAAAGAAGGTGATCATTCATGTAATTTTGACTGAAGTCTTCTTGAACTTAACTGCCTATTACCCCATTAATTATCTCAACGGTTCTCAACCTTTCTCCCCTGCACACATGATGGATGGCATGTGGGACCCATTACCACGGGCAGGCTCCGTGTCATGCAGGATTCCCAGGCACTCGCTGGAACTCCAAGCCTTTCTGTCAGGCGTGTGGAAGCTTATTGGAATCCAAGTGAGAGACGGATTTTTTTTTTTAAGTATAACAATAACGTTGAATCAACTGAAACATGTTATTTTTTTTTAAAGATTTTATTTATTTGACAGAGAGACAGTGAGAGAGGGAACACAAGCAGGGGGAGTGGGAGAGGGAGAAGCAGACTCCCCACTGAGCAGGGAGCCCGACATGGGACTCGATCCCAGGACACGGGGATCATGACCTGAGCCGAAGGCAGATGCTTAACCAACTGAGCCACCCAGGCGCCCTGAAACATGTTTTAAAAAGTAAATGATTCATGTATATGAACATCTAACAGCCAATTATGATGAGACAACAGTAGTCTGCAACTCTGGGCCTGAGGACCAGTGGTTTCTAAAACAGAAAACTACCCTTTCCTGCTACGATTTTAGAAGACCACCTATATGGCCTACTTAGCCGGCACAAGGTGTCCCATTAACTGAAGGCATCATCCTGTGTCTTGGAGAGCTCCTCGCTGCTTTAGTAATTTGCTTTCCAAAAACACACCCACAGGCACTCGCTGGCATCTTTATGAGACCCCCAAAGCACCTGGATATAGAGGCTGAAGATATTGTTTGTTCTGGAAAGGCTAAATCTTGGACGATGGAACAGGCTTGCCTGGATGAAGCTGTAAGAAAAGCATGCTTTCCCACTGGCATCTGCTCTCGGCTAGTCCTTAATAAAAGTGTCCATTAAAATGCCAAATAACACCAAGGCAGAGAGAACAGATGTGGAGAGCAGAGGTTAGTCAAGTTCAGTTCACACCTGTGGGTCAGCTCGCTGCAGGTTCTCCCCCCAACCCCCCATGTGCAGGGAAATCAGACCCTCAGGAGTTAAAGATCAAAAACGCTTCCCAGTTCATTTTATCCAGTCCCAGGCACCAAGTCAGGAACTGCCCTTGGTCTCACTTGGGAGGGTCGGGCTTTGTGAGTTTGGGGTGAGAACAACCTTCCCTGAGATCCTACTGCTGGGGCAGAAGGAAGTCCTCATCTGCCCAGGAGGTAGAAGTGGGCACTATACAAACAGGAAGACTTTTTAGATGTGCAATGCCCTTTATTTTCAAGGGGTTCAAAGAACTGTCTCCATGTGTATGCTTAAGGAAAAGAAAATGCTCTTTAAACAAAAACTGACTACAGCTGTGCTTGCTTTCTTGACCGGTGACGTCATTTGTCTCCAGGGTAAATAGCTCTTTTGCCTCAGTCTATTTTGGGGCACCCTAAAAAATGAAGACTCATCGGCACAGCGTGGATGCGTTAGTGTGAGATCAAAGCATGGATGTACGTACATATACATAAGATATCTGAATTGCTCCTTAATAAATGAGAGGGATTTTTCATTTTCTTGGGAACTCTGAGAGGGAAGACTTCAGGGATCTGATAAAAAGTAAGAGGGAAGTGTTAAGAAACATCTAGAGCAGGGATGCCTGGGTGGCTCAGTCATTTGAGCGTCTGCCCTCGGCACAGGTCATGATCCCAGGACCCTGGGATCGAGTCCCACATTGGCCTCCCTGCTCAGCAGGGAGTCTGCTTCTCCCTCTCACTTTCCCTCTGTGCTCTCCCTCTCTCTCTCTCTCTCTCAAATAAATAAATAAAAATCTTAAAAAAGAAAAATATCTAGAGCCGTGGTTCTCAAACTTTCCTGAATGCTAGAATCAACTGGGGAGACTTAACCATGCTGATGATCTCACCCCTAGGGATCCTGATTTAAGTGGGTCTGGGGCAATGGATCTTCAAAAGCGTTTTAGGTGATTCTAATATATAGCCAAGTCTGAGAACCACTGATCCAGAGAGACTATAGCAAAAGGTTCTACCAAGGGACACAGCCAATAAGAGCATTCCCATGTTAGGAAGTAGCCAATACCTCTATAGAACTGTAATGTCTGGTGTTCAATGGGAAACTGTTTTCTTCTCTGTAACAGAATCAGTCCTCACTGCCCACCCTCTGTCACACACTCTCTGTAACCCAGGTGAGTGGGGTTCTGCCAGATTGAGGAAGAGAGGTAGGTACTCTTTGGGGAAAGGGGCGGAGCCCTGCAGAAGGGGGACCTTAGGTGTAGGAGCTGGGAATGAAGCAGGGTGACTGGGAACCCAGAGGGCCAGGGACTCAGGAAGTGGATTTGAAAATATGACACACACCCCCGTGGGCCTAACTCCATAGAGATTTGAGGGAAGGCACTCAGCAAATGTTTTACCATTTAAAGGATGGCCAAGAGAAAGTGAGAGCTTGAGAATGTCCAGGCAACACACAGGTGGGTTGTCCAGGCTACAAGGGGAAGGTGACTTTGGTAATCATGGTGCAGAAAAAAACCAAACAGAAAGGATTCACACAGCCGGGAGCCCCTAGCCAAGGCGAGATGAGAGGTTAGGAATCGTACACCTCATGTCTGGATTCTTCTCACTAGCTTCTAGAACCCCGTGACCTGGTGATCAGGCTCAGTCACTGCCATGATGTTAAAATTGGAGCTCTGGAAAAACAAAGCCCCTTGGCATAAGCCAGACTTGGCCTTAGGAAGACTTAACCCTGGAGGATGTTTATGTTCCAAAGTCGATTATTTATTAATGATCCCATGTGAATTCAAACTGTACGATCATTACTGATTAGCCATGTTTCTTGTTTGTTTTTTTAAGGGAAAGAACCTTGCTTTGAGGTGGGCAAGCAGGGGTAGGGACGTAAAGAATATGAATGATCTTCAAGTGAAATAACTATTGGCAAAAGTCACAAACAGCCTTGTTCAGAGAACATTTTATTAAAACCATGTTAAATTTATTTTTTTTTTAAATGAGCCTTTAGGCAAAACTGACCCTGGTTTCTCAACTCACATTTTTTTTTTTCCTCCTTCCTGGCCTTTTTTTTTTTTTTTTGAGCTCTGTTCTGCGAAATTCACAGAAACCATATTTAAAACTTCAGGATATCATGTGTTCTAAATTTTCTTCTTTGCCATCACTGAGAATTCTGTCTATAGAGAAGCATGAAATCAAGTAAGGCATCCCTGACTCCACCAGATGTATTAAATGAGATAAATGTGGATGCATCCAGCTCAGACATGGCCCAGAGCAGGTGCTCCATAAACATTTATTTCGTCCGTTCACAAATAAACACCCCACATTAATGAAGCAATACTTTGTGCCTCTTTCTAGCTCTCCTCTGGGGTTTCACATTGATGTTCTGTATTTGTGTTTAATTCTGTATAGCTTTTGCCAGCATTTTATTACAGAAGTACAGACTTTGCCAATGTACTACAGCCATTGAAATGATAAAAATATATAAAGAAAGAATACTTTCTTCCTAACATCTCTGCCATCCAGAAGATGTGCTCTTCTTCCTTCCCCTCCTGCTACCACTTGCCCGGGTATCCCAAGTTAACAACCAAATGGCAGGTAGGGAGGAGCTTGTTTTGTTTGCTTTACCAAATTGGGTCATACTATACATTTAAACGTACCTTGTTTTTCTCCCTTAACGATATTCCTCCAGGTTAATATATGACATCTAACCACTTCATTTTATTTTATTTTATTTTAAAGATTTTATTTAATAGAGCTACCATACGATCCAGCAATTGCACTACTGGGTATTTACCCCAAAGATACAAATGTAGGGATCCGAAGGGGTACGTGCACCCCGATGTTTATAGCAGCAACGTCCACAATAGCCAAACTGTGGAAAGAGCCAAGATGTCCATCGACAGATGAATGGATAAAGAAGAGGTGGTATATATATACAATGGAATATTATGCAGCCATCAAAAGGAATGAGATCTTGCCATTTGCGGATGGAACTGGAGAGTATTATGCTGAGCAAAATAAGTCAAAAAGAGAAAGACATGTATCATATGACCTCACTGATATGAGGAATTCTTAATCTCAGGAAACAAACTGAGGGTTGCTGGAGTGGGGGGTGGGGTGGGAGGGATGGGGTGACTGGGTGATGGACACTGGGGAGGGTATGTGCTCTGGTAAGCACTGTGAATTGTGCAAGATTGTTGAATCTCAGATCTGTACCTCTGAAACAAATAATGCAATATATGTTAAGAAAAAAAAAAAAGAAGATAGCAGGAAGGGAAGAATGAAGGGGGGGAATCGGAGGGGGAGACGAACCATGAGAGACGATGGACTCTGAAAAACAAACTGAGGGTTCTAGAGGGGAGGGGGGGGGGAGGATGGGTTAGCCTGGTGATGGGTATTGAGGAGGGCACGTTCTGCATGGAGCACTGGGTGTTATGCACAAACAATGAATCATGGAACACTAATCATGGAACACTACATCTAAAACTAATGATGTAATGTATGGTGATTAACAACAAAAAAATTAAAAAAAAAGATTTTATTTATTTACTTGACAAAGAGTGAGCACAAGCAGGGGGGAGGGGCAGAGGCAGAGGGAGAGAAGCAGACTCCCCGCTGAGCAGGGAGCCCGATGATACAGGCCTCCATCCCAGGACCCTGAGATCATGACCTGAGGCAAAGGCAGATGCTTAACCCACTGAGCCACCCAGGCGCCCCTGTTTTATTATTATTGTTTGATTTTGCCATTACAATTTCCAAAACATATACATTGTAAATGAGGTTATATCAACCTGTTGAGAGATAAAAGAATTTTATTTTTCCAGTAACTACTCCCAGCTGTGCTCTGTCAGATCCCCCTTTCCACAAAACCCCAATCACAATTTGGTAGCTTTTGTTTGACAAGACAGCCTCATTTGAGTTCCGAAGATTGGACTGCCTTTAAAATTTGAATTGCACCTTCCAGTCCAAGCTCTGCTTCCTCCCCTGCCCTGCCCCCTGCTCTCCCCCCTGCCTTCCCCCCCCCCCTTCCCTTGTCCCAGTAGTGGCTACATTGGTGTCTCTGGCCAACTGGAAGTGAACAATGTTTCCAGTGAACACTGAGCTGAGACAGAAGAGTAACTTAGCCCTTTTGATCTCAACTAGGTTTTAACCTTTGGGGGAAAAAAAAAAAAAGAAATAGTTATTCAGCCCCCATACCATCCTGCTACATATCCTTAAGTCCTAAGTCTCTTATTTCTGTAGACTAAATTTGCAGGGATACGTTGCTGGGCCAAAGGATGTGTATTTTTATTGTTGTTATTATGAGATTACTTTCCTAAAATGCCAAACCGATTCACTGTCCCCAAGACAGGGTTTCAGAATACCATTCCCTTGTGTCCTGGCCTTCGGTAGATGTTTAGAATTTTCACTTTTATGCCATTTTGATAATGCATCGATACACCCCATGCTAAAAAAAATATATTCATGTTTTCACCGTCGGCCCAAAGGCACTGAATACATGGGCATGAGTCACTGAACAAATATTTAGTGAGATCTATGTGTCTTGATTTACACAGTGAAGAAACTAAACAGCATGACTTTCATTATCAGCTCTCAAAGATTCTGATAATCATGACTTTCCTTATGCAACTGGGGACTGCTTAGCCAAGACCCTGCTCCTTGAGGGCGAGCAAATAAACACATTTATAAGAAACAGATGGTTGTACAAAGATTTTTCATTTTAACAAATAGTGTGTCAAGATGATGACTTTTCTTCTCAAAGAACTGCAAAGAACTGGGATTTCCTTTGGTGTGCAAGGTAGGTGCCGCTAGGCATCAAGCAGACCTCCAATCAGAGTGCGCAAATGATGAAGATAAGGATGGGGAATTGCCCAAATACTTTAAATACCAACGTTAAGATGGTCTGCAGATCTGACTGCATCTGAAATGAGACTTACTCAGGTTTCACTTCTTCCCAATTTTGGTTGATTCTTCTTTGACAGCTGATTGGCTTTCTACTCTCAGATGTTCTTTGGACGATAGGTCCCTTTGGAAACGTTCTGGGTTCAAAAAGAGGAATTAAGGTGTTTCTAGGGAGTCATACCAATAGGCTTCTGGTATTGGTAGGAGTGAGGACATTTTTAAAGGAGTTTCTAAGGAAAAGGAATGAATGGAGGCAGAATTATTTATGTGCTGTTGTAGATGATTAAAATGCTGCCGCCCACATAATTTAAGTACCATCTACCCGCCCCCCACCCGATGCTAACTCCAGGGACACAGCGTGACCCCTTCATCTTTTTCCCAAGTACTGTGACCTGGATCTTAAGAGCAGAAAACCCTTTTTAGTGATGGTGGGGACATCAGGGTTTCACCTTCATACAAATTAGAAATTTGAAATTTCATAATTACAGAGTAGTTCTAGGGGAAGCTTAACCAGAATACCTAGCTTTTAAATGCCAACCCGTTCCAGGCACAGACTAAATGGACTACTTTTCCTACTCTTAAACTAAAAAGGTACTTTTCCAGTGAGTTCTAAGAGGGTTTTCATCCCTGCCTTTAGTCTGGTTGCCGCCTCCTTCCACAGCATCCTGCCACCTGATATGCTTATTCTCATTCCTGGATCTCACAGGCATACTTTCCCTTAGTCACATACATAGAGTCTCTTTTATAACAAACCAAAAAAAAAAAAAAAAAAAAAATCACAATACTGGAAACTGTCTGGCAGGCGTTTCTTGGGGAGCTGCTACAAAATTTAAGATCAATGGAGCGGGATTGAGCAAAAGATACTAAGATTTATTTTAAGGGCCACCAAGTATCTCTCTAATAAATCAGAGGTGACATAAAAGATTGGCTCACTAGTGATACCCTTCCATCACTGTTTGTCCCAACATCTACTGCAAACAGGAATCAATGTAACCAATCTTCTGCCTCAAGTATAGGAGATAGTTTCTGATGTGGCCTAACAAAGTAGAAAATACTTTCTACAAAGCGGAAAGAGACTGACTTTATGAAATCAATCAAAATATAACCCACAATGAAGATATGCGTTGTATTTAGATGCCAAATCACAGATGACCAATACAAGTAGAAAGCAAACAGCAAGAAATGAACAAAAACACATTTTATGAGACTTTTTGTGCTTTTTAGACTTGACAGATGAATTAGACACACAAAAAGGAACACAGTGAAGCATGTTACTAATTAAGGGTCATCACATTTTTAATAGATTATATGATCTATTCTAGAAATAAAGATTCTAATTCATTCTCAAACATCTGTAGAACATTTATAAAAACTGATCATATCTGAGGACATTAATAAAAGCTTAATGAATTCCAAAAAGTGAAAAGCATAGAGATTAACAAAAGTACAACAGAAATATAGATTCATAACAACAAAAGGTTTAATTACATATGCTCTCACCAATGAAAAATTAAAATCCTAAATAATTCTGGAGTAAGAAAATTTAAAAAAATACAACTATAGAACATACAGAGGATGAAAATACTACTCATCAAAATTTACAGTCTGTGGTCAAAATGGTATTCAAAGGCAAAATCAAAATATTCGATGGTTTTATAGTTAAACAAGAAAAACTCAAAATGGACAGATGTGGTATTCAAATAACAGAAAACAATTTTAAACCTAGCAGAGAAAGGAAATAATATACGTAAAAGACGAATTTTGTAAACTGGAATATGAAAAGCATAGTAAGTTGAGAAGGGAAGGAAAAGTTCTTCTCTACCCTTCAGGGTCTTCCAGCTGGACTAAGAAGTAAATTTACATGAGACAGGTTAACAGGAGAAAAGAAAAAGTTGTATTATGTGCACACAGAGGCCCAATAATGAAACTGAGACCTAAAGAAATGATCAAGATAGGCAGTTTTTATACTTTTTAGAAGAAGAGAAAATAAATGTGTGAGGAATTGACAGGATAAAGAAAACATATTTGGGAGCTTGAATTAGTAAGGAATTCTAATTTGGGTTGAGGTAGTAGATCAGTAAGATGTAACAAGGTTTGTTTCTACAGCTTTCTCGGCCTTTAAGTCCCTGTCTCTGGTGAGAGGGATGTCTTTTTGCTTCTTAGCAGAGGGAGGGTGCCTTCCACATGGAAGATTTATTTCCTGTTTTATGGGGACAGAGGAGAGTCTGAGTGCCCTGGCACGGGCTGTTTCCCAAGCAGCTTCAATTCAAAATAATCAATATGCCATTGTGGCACATTTGGGGCCTGCCCTTGGCCCCTAGAGTTGATTAGCCTAAGATCCTCCAGAAAAATCTAATGGAGAAAAATGAGAAAAGACCTCTTTAGAAATAAATTAATTAAAATTTATATGAGGGGTGCTCGGGTGGCTCAGTCAGTTAAGTGTCCTGCTCTTGATTTCGGCTCAGGTCATGATCTCATGGGTTGTGAGATCAAGCCCCACATCAGGCTCTATGCTCAGCACGGAGTCTGCTTGGATTTCCTTCTCCCCTCTCTCTCTGCCCCTCCCCCTGCTCACTCGAGCTCTCTCTCTCTCAAAGAAATAATCTTCTTAAAAATTTTATACATGATACTATTTTTCCTATCTAATTTCTAAAAATTGTCTTTTTTCTTCCTTCTTTCTCTCCTTCTTCCTTTTAACTAAATTAGCATCCTGTTTTGCCAGGTGTTGATAAGCAATATGATTCAGGATCTGACATAGTATTTATACACACAGTCCTGATTCTGGGGAGTTAGCAGCAATTCATTTATGTGCCCACTCATTCCTTTGACAGTTACTCACTGAATGCATGCTCTTTGCCCAAACGCTTCTCTAGATGTTGAAGATAAAAAAAAAAATCACACAAAACCCTCTCTTCGCAGACCTCACACTGCAGTGAAGGGACATGAACATCGAAGAAATGAACAAATCAATGTATAATAAAATGTCAGCAAGTGACCCCCAAATTTGTGAGCATTGCTTATATTTGGGATGCCAGACTATGGTGAGATTTCACTTCCCATATTATAACTGTAATATTTACAATGGATAGTAGGCATAGATTTTATTTGTACAAAATAAAAATAGCCAGGATTAACCAGAAGACCTGTATATGCTCTGTAATTCCATTTTATAAAAATACTGTGAAGGTATTAACTTTTGTTTTCCCTTTATATTCTTTTCTGAATTATCTCACATATAGGATTAGAACTTCTACAATCAGAAGAATGCTTTGAAGCATGAATTTTGCATTGAAAAGACGTCCACAAATATTTGCAGACAGCATCCAGAGCTCCCTCGGTCTTTCCAGCTTTGAGCCAGCTTCTCAACTTCTCCCACTAAACCACTCACTAGGCAGGTCTCTTACTTCACCTCATTGTATAAATTCTGAACCACTTTGTTCTCCTTCCTTAATTGCACTTTTTTTTTTTTGCTTTATTTTTGTTGTTGTTGTTGTTGTTGTTGTTGTTTTTGGCAATGAGTCTCTTAAAAACATTTCCAAAATCAAAAGAAATACCCCAGAGGAGTCCTAATGTGCACAAGGCACAATGAGGAGATTACCTCCTAAGATTCATACAAACTTAGGTGTCATTTGCATTGTTAGTAGCCATAAGTCAGTGAACAGGTAAGCAATTTTTGCTGAGTCCTATTATGCCTGCCATCATACCAAATAAGAGAGGGATCCCAAGATGTCAACTGTTTGGAGTTCCACCGTGCCAAATTGCCTTTTCCTGATTACATCAAATAAAAGTGGTAATATCAGCTGAAGTGTGTTTAGAAACCAAGCCCCCTTGTGTAGCTGCTGACATGCCAACGATCTCAGAACCACGGCTCATCCTCTCATTTCTTCCACACCTAGGCAACTTGATAGAAATCTCTACCACGTGCAGCAGAATCGGTCCATTGACTGAGCCTGAGAGAACCTATTCAGCAACTTGGTGGACCAACCACAGAAGCTCTCTCTGATTCTAAAAGGCATCACGCTGATATTTTCCAATGAACCACCCACTTTCAGATTTATGTCTCAGAGTGGTTGGTCTTATTATAAGGCAGATTTATAAGTCTTGGACTCCAACTTTTGCAAACTGGGCCGAATTGGGGTCCATGGAAAAACTGGAGGTATGAACATTTAAAAGCAGCGGGCTTTCAGTATCTTTGGAGGTACCATGATACAGCTTGAAAGAAAAGAAGAAGGGGGATAAAAGGGACTCTGATGAACTTAGCAGAATGCCAAAGAGAGAGAAATGAAGAGAAAGAGAAGTAGGAATGTGTGCAGAATGATGAATTGACTCTGCGTCAAATGAAATAGATTTTGAAATAACTGTGAAAAGTATAAAATGTCTGAGCATAAAGAGCCTGCCACTGACAAAAGATGAATAAATGGGGCACTTCAAAGAAAGAATTTCCCAGCTGTGGCTCACAGGAATCTTCAAAAGCTGTTCCATATGAGATAGCAGGAAAATATTTCAGTAATAAATAGAAACAAATAACGGTGTGTAGGGATACCAGCGTGGTAGTATGGAGAGAGCTTTTTGTTCTGTATTATAAATACCAGGTAGAGGGGACACTGGCTGCTTCTTAAGACACAATGTTTTTAATATTATTCTTGCACCTTAAATAAGTTCAGACAATAGAATCTCAAGTGTGATGTGTATGTACGTTCCCAGGAGAATGAGCGTGACATAGTTCTTCCACAATCATGGGGCGAATACCTGAGAGACCACAGAGAAATTTAGGGGGAAAGACAGTAGAGCACAAAGGACCCAATCTGGGCAGAAAAAAACTATGTTTTGTGTGCTTAGGGGCTACCAGGGATGAAACAGATCTCCCAAACATGAGCAGGGGTCTGAGTCCCTGAAACTGGATTGGATGACGTCTCAGTCCCGGATCAGGTGACACCTCATCTGCTCTCCTCAGCTCAGAGGAGGATCGTTCCCTCTTCAAGCCCCCGCGTGTCTGGGCTGTGCTCTGCTCATCCCTCACACAGCAGGACCTCCGCCCCCTTTCCTGGACTATCTGATCACCTGTTGGAACAGGAAATCTCACCCCTGCTGGGGCTGGCTTTGTCTCCTCCTTGTCAGGTTTATGCCCTTAACTTGGTGTTCTGTTCCAAACCAGCCTGGCCAACCACCAAAGAACAGCCATCCCCTTTGTTTTTTCCTGGAAGGACTTCATGCCAAATGCCATGAAGTTCACCAGCCAGTCGCATGTGCCCCTGGTGCTCGGAAGGGCCTGCTCAAGGTGTCCTCTCTGCCGTGGCTGTGCTCACATCCTTCCTAAGTTTATCTTTGAATTGCTATTTTGTAAGCAAAGTCTGAGGGGACCCGGGAGCATGTTCTAGACAGTCAGCAGCTTCCATTCATACTGGGCCTCACCTTCCCCCACCCCAGCCTCCCAGAGGGAAGGCCGCCTTATACCATCACCTTGCACTGGGCCCCACAAAATGATTTAGGCAAACCCCAGGAAACCCTTCTGCCACATCTTTACCAAACGCTCACCCAGCCTCTGCTTAGATACCCGCAAATAACAAGGAACACATTACTTTGGATGTAGCCACCTGAAGCCCTGGGGAGTTGAAACTGAAAAGTTCTTTATATGAAGATGAAAATCGGTACCATGTGATTGCTACTCACAGTCCCTAGTTCTGCCACCTAGAACAATGCAGTAAGAACTCTGCACACCTCGTCAACAGAACAGCTTCCAATAATTGAAAACTCACATCACGTTCTCCCTATTCTTCAAGTAAAACATTCTTATTTGTTAAATATATCTTGTTGTCGAGGTCCCTTTCCACCCTGGTTCAATTCCTTTGGAATCACTCTTGAGAAGGTCACTAGAGTGATGCACAGCATGTCACATACCATCTGAGAAATCCCTGGTTCAATAGGAAGACTCCTACTCTATCTGGACTATAGAATTTGCATTGTCACATGTAATAATAGGCTCACAGTAATGGCCAACATTGAACTTGTAGTTAATTACAAGCCCAGGACCCACATAAATTCAAATACCAATCCCCTTTACTTTTTACTGCAACAACTGGTTTTTTTTTTTTTTTAATCTATGTGCTGGACTAGGCTTCTGTTTCTGGTAAGCTTTAACTTTCATTTCTTTATCTTGACCATACTCTCTAGCCACATGAGAACTCTTCAATCCTGATTTTATTTCTAGTAGACTTCATCCCTAGCTCTGTGTCAACAGCCAGTTGTAAATGTCTTTTCACATAACTGCCGCTCATTTATTTATCCAAAATATATTGAATCGCTCATAGGAGCAAGAACTGTATTAGGTGTGGAGAGTCAGCGATGAGCAAAGACAATCTTCATGTGCATGGAGCCAACCATCTACGGAGGGTGCAGACTGAACGAAATATCACACAGGGAGGTGGGGTCAGTGAGGGGAGGCCACGAGAACACGTGATTGGGGGAATTCATCTAGTCAGAGAGGTCAGGGAAGTCTTCCCAGAGAAGTGAAGCCTGGGTATGGAACGAGGGCCATGTTGTCCTAGAAAAACACAATGTAAGCCAGAGATAGATACACACACACACACACACACACACACACACACACACATGTGTACATACATACAATCTATGTGTGTATATATACACACACATACATACAATGGAATATTATGCAACCATCAAAAATGAAACCTTGCCATTTGCAGTGACATGGATGGAACTAGAGGGTATTATGCTACGCAAAATAAGTCAATCAGATAAAGACAATTTTCATACGATTTCACTCATATGTGGAAGTTAAGAAACAAAACAAAGGATCATAGGGGAAGGGAGGGAAAAATAAAATCAGACGAAATCAGAGAGGGAGACAAACCACAGGAGACTCTTAACTCTAGAAAACAAACTGAGGGTTGCTGGAAGGGAGGGGGGTGGGGGGATGGGGTAACTGGGTGATGGACATTAAGGAGGGCTCATAATGGAATGAGCACTGGGTATTATATGCAACTGACGATTCATTAAACTCTACCTCTGAAATAACACACTATATGTTAATTAATTAAATTCAGTTTAAAAAATCACTGATGTTAGAATATCAAAATGAGACTGACAATCTATCGAAGGATGTAACATTCAAATGGGAGCTTCAAGCACTTTAATAAAAATTATTTTTTAGGTAAAAAAATATATGCATAGTTTTTAAAAATTTACATATATATATATTTCTCTCTGCCCCACTCCCCGGAGATATCCTCAACTGTCTGGTACCTGGCCCTGAGATGATTAGGACAGGTGAGCAGAGGCCTAGAATAGAGGATGAGCACCAGGTAAAGAAGGAGGTTGGGGTTATGGGCTCTGTCGGTTGGTTTGCATTTGAAAGGCACGTTCTTGGGCAAGTTGTCGACTCTCTCTAGGAACTGACTAAACCTGGAAGGGGCAGTTGCTCCTAAATCAACAAGGCTGATGCTATCAAAGCATCAGAATACAGAAAATAAAAGACATGGATAATAGAAGTACCCATACATATAGAGTATGAGGCTTGGTACACAAATTTGGGAAAGTCATGTTACTTTTCTTCTCCATTAAATTAAATCTGACTTAAGGGCACCTGGGTGGCTCAGTCAAGTGAAGCATCTGCCCTCGGCTCAGCTCATGATCTCAGGGTCCTGGGATCGAGTCCTGCATCCGGCTCCTTGCTCCGTGGGGAGTCTACTTCTCCCCCTCCCTTTGTCTCCCCCCACCCCACCTTGTGAGCTCCCTCTCTCACTCTCTCTCAAATAAATAAATTAAATCTTTAAAAAAAAATTAAATCTGCCTTGGAGACCTGATTCCGGTGGTTGGCAGCATTCTGTAAAGTGAAATTGATTTTAATAATATGTGTATTTAATCCAATAGATGCCAAATATTATTTCAGTATATAATATACCATTTAATAATAACACAAAATATTCTTGAGATATTTTCCATCCCCCCCTCCTCCCTTGGGTACTAAGCCTTTGAAATCCAGAGTATATTTCGCAGTTTGGATGCCCACTTTCCAACAGCCCCCTGTGGCTAGTGACTACAGTTCCAGGCAGTGAAGCTGAAGAGGTGAAAAGGATTTATACTTGTAGGTTTGATAATGATTTTATTTCTAAATTTCCACCAACTCTTGCCAGTCATTTCATTCTGGATATCACAGATGGATTGTAGGACAGTATTGTCTTATGTTCATCTGTACGAAAATTAGGGGACCGAAGAACAGAAGCACAGAGACTGAGAATGACGGCTCAAAGCTCATATGGACCGGGCAGAGCTCTATAAAGACACAGGCCTATTCACTAAAGCCGACCCTCTCTGGCAGAGGGAACAGCGTGTGATGTGATCTCCGGGGGAAAGAACGCGACCCACGTGAGGGACTAAAGGGAACCCAGCGTAGAGCAAGATGAGAAGGAGGGTGAGGGGTGGGGCTGATCAAGCAGGGCTTAAAGGACGGTGCCATTAATTTCATATTTATCTGCAAGTAATGGTGACAAGCAAAGAGTTTTAAGCAAGCACATACACGGTTGTATTTAAAAATCTCACTCTGCCTTCTATGTTTCTGTATAAATTATTGATAGAAGCACCGAATTCTATGACCAGCCAGAAACCTGGCACCAATCACTGTTTAGACCGATTGCAACTCCCTGAAATGTAAGCTCCAAAAAGCCAATTATGTCCACTGTGCACAGCACTGAGCTGCCAGAGAATCAGCCTTCACATGTATTTGTTGTATCAATAATGAATAATAATTGGGGTCATCCCCGGCGGGCTCCTTTCCAAGTACACACTGTTGCTGGAGTCAACTCAACTGTCTCCATACACAGCCAATGGGTCCCTCCCTGGCGCTCCCCAAATCATAGATCGCATTGTCCTGTCTCAGCCAGCATCCCTGACTCACCTCATAAAAGCCCCTATTTCCTTCTCAGGGGTAGGAGCTTCTGCCCCTTGCAAAACAAACTTAAAACCATGAACCCCTCCAGTGTTATCAGAGCAAACTCCCCATTCCCACTCCAAATATCTCCGGTTTCAGGATTTGGGACAGGCTGTCCTGTGACACCCAAACCACTAATGACCCACTGAGACCAGGCACTCAGAACACAGAACAAGCTTGACCCCCTATAGTCTCCCACAGGGCCAAGAAGAAAGCACACATTAGCATCTCACAGGTCCTGTGGTTACACAGAGGTAGCTCTTTACATCGCATCTGATTTTCACACATCCTGGGGAACCTCGGGATGCACGGAGGAGGTGCTGGGGGTCTTGTAAACGCATTTTCACATTTGGTACCAAAAGAGGAGGTGTGTTTATATTTTTGCGTATGAAAAGTTGGGGGAAGAACAAAGATATTTGGAAGGACGCCCATTTTATCTCATCCTCAAGGACGAGTTTTAAGCTCTGAAGATAAAGGGGTCAGGGAGGGGAAGGTGAAGCAACTGCATTTCGGGACCAAGTTTGAGTTTGGGTCATGTGCTTCATGGTTCTGTAGGCCCATTCCAAGGATGAGACATCATGGAGGAAGGGTCTTAATGAATCCAGAGCATCGGGGCCCTGGCAGCCAGGAGAGGAGACTCCACACATGCAGAGAAGCTATGGTTGGTGGTGGGAAAGAACGGGACCATCGCAGATTCTTCTAGATGGTACTAGGCACTCAGAGACTTGGAAGTGGCTGAGGTGACCAAGGCTGAGGACGTCCAACCCGAAAATAAGGTTGCCAAAGAAAACAGAGGATACCCACTTAAAATTTCAATTCCAGATAAATAATGAACAATATTGTGGCATAAAACCCAAAATAAATATGACGCGCTGCCTTGACATTTAAAACTAGAAGTCTCCAATGGCCTAAGTGCAAATTCCCCTCCCCGATATGCTCCTGCTGATAACATTCCCTAGCCAGACAACCCTCCTTAGCATGGGGGCTTCAGTTCCCCGCCAACTCATGGAATTATTCAAACGAGCCAATCACATCCTCCCGTGGGAGTCAGGGGTCCCTCCACCTGCTTAATCCTATAAAGCCTGCCTCCACAGCCCCAGTTCTGTTCCTGAGTTCAAGCCCCATGTGGCCCAGTGTGGTGTGCAGCGTCCTAGCCGGGGCTAGGAGTATTCATGACCTAGACACTGCTTCCAACTTCCAACTGCCCAATGTCAAGTGTCATAGGTGGGAATCCTAGGATTCCCAACCCTGGGATAACCCTAGGACAATCCTACTGTTCAAATTCCACTCTTACCAACTGGATGGAGAGGAGGTGATCAAAACAGGTATCCCATTTGGAATGTACCTATCCTAAAAACAAAATAAAAATAAAAAATAAATGTTCATTGTTTATTGCCAGTTCATATTTGCCTGGGCCTCTTGTAATTTTCTTTTTCTTTGCTAAATCTGCCAACGCTACCTGGAAAGTGTCAGAAATAATTGAGATTAGACTTCAGAGGGATTGGAATCCTGATAGCCTGGCAGCTGGGTGCTCAGCCTTGAGACCGTGAAGGGTTTGGGAGTTTTAATACCACTCAGACTGCATGCTCTCTCAAGTAAATAATTTTTTTAAAAATCTTTTTAAAAAAATTTGAAAAAATAAGTAAATCACTGACCTTTTATGAGTAAGGTCCTTGAGGCCCTTTTTCCTCATCTAAAAAATGTGCTCGAAATGTGCTCCTCCAGAGCTCAGGTCTTGTGGTATTCCACCTTTTTTTTTTGCTTTTTTATTGTTTTTCTGCTTTGGTATCTGTAATATACTAAACATTTTTATAAAATTTGAAAACATTTGTTTTGTTTTGTTTAAGGGTTTTTGCATTTTATTTTATTTTATTTTATTTTATTTTTTTTAAAGATTTTATTTATTTATTTGAGAGAGAGAGAATGAGAGACAGAGAGCATGAGAGGGAGGAGGGTCAGAGGGAGAAGCAGACTCCCTGCCGAGCAGGGAGCCCGATGCGGGACTCGATCCTGGGACTCCAGGATCATGACCTGAGCCGAAGGCAGTCGCTTAACCAACTGAGCCACCCAGGCGCCCCGGGGTTTTGCATTTTAGAGAGAGGGCATGAACAGGAGAGGCAGAAGAAGAGGAAGAGAGAATCTCAAGCAGACTCCAAACTGAGTCCGCGTGGGGCTCGATCTCACGACCCTGAGATCTCGACTTGAGCCGAAACCAAGAGTCCGACACTCAACTGATTTACACTACCCAGGCACCCCTGAAAACATTTTCTCTAAAAATCCTCTCTAGTTTCTTGTTAAAAAAAAAAAAAAAAGAAGAAGGAAACCAACTTCCTAGACAGTTTACAGAACTCTCAGAATAATAGTTGCAAATAATTTATGATCTGAAATCCCTAAAAATGTGATACAAAAGAATTCCATTACTGAAGGTCTTCCAAGAGGGCCCCAGCGTCCTCTTTAACTCCCACTGAAGGGACCTCACATTCCTCTGTTCCCCTGGTAGGTTTCCTGTTAACATTCTGTTTGAAAAACAAAATAAAACAAGAAATTCTTGTTCCACTCAGAAACTGTCTCCAGAACACCAAATCCCAGTCTCTTCCTCTGGTGTCACTGGATGAGTCCAGATTTCCAAGTGTTCCTGAAGTAGGCCCTTCCTCCTTCCGGCTCCTTCCTGTGAAGAGAGACTCTCCAGTGCTAGAATGTTCTCAAGTCCTCATCCTTTAAAGCCCCAAACAAGTTTTTATTGTGTGTTTGTTTGCCTTCCTGCTTGTTTTCATGTCTTTTGTGCCAAGAGGCACACACCCTTCTTGCAGGGCTGAGGGAAACACTCGGCCCCTCTTCAAGCCACTACCATTTAAATGTTTGTTCAACACTTAACTCAGAGTAGAGGCTGGGAGAAGAACTGGAAGGATCTATCTGCTGAGCAACATCTCCTTCTGTTACTTGGTAGATGAATTCAGCCCTGACCTGCAAATTTGCAGACTCTCTTGAAAGGCAGGTAGAGCATGCTCTCAGGCAGGTCCGCCCTCACCCCTGCAATTTTTCAAGTCCTCCTTCTATCCACATAGGGCATTCTTCTTAAAGGGTCAGAAAAGTGCAGCTTCCTTCCATCTCCCGGTATTTACACAGTTTAAGAATCGGCAGCCGTACATCTCGCTGTGCCTGGTAGGGAATGCTTGGAGCTTTCTTTTTCAGGCACGAGCTAAGTCTGGTCTCAAGACGGCCTACCTCCCTGTACCTATCCCTTCTCCCAACTTGTATACACTGTGCGTTCTCTAGGGACACGTGATGCACAGGCGTGGGAAGAGCATGGGCCGTGGGTAGGAGGCCGTATTCACACAGTTCTGTTCCCTAGGCTCTCAGCCCAGACCCAAATCCTGCCCCGACCAGTGACCTGCTACATATCCCTGAGGAGACATGGAGAGAGGCATAAAGTGAAAGCAAGTAAACGTGTTCCTAAGCTCTGCTCACTTTGTACTCACCACAGAGACTCTGTCACCTGGATTTCTTCCAGAAATATCTGACACCTTTAATTCTTTCTGTTCGTCCATCAGGAGCAGGCCGGGTGCTCCTGATGGGAAGGCTCAAGGCTTTGCTTTTGCAGCGAGCTAACGAAATGCCCGCCAGCAGATTTCTTCGAAGAGAGGAGGGATTTGCTCTCTGCTGACCCGCGTGACCTCTGCCACCATTTCCCCTCTGGAATGGCTGATGAATCGTTCATAGCTGAGATCTCATTTCTCCTCTTCTTCCTTCTTAGGTTCCAGTTGGGATGGGCATCCTCCCCTAGGTTTTAACAACAGCAAATAAAACTCTAAAATGGTGTTTGGCTCAGGAGAGAGAAGTCAGTTTGGCCAAGCCTCGTCATTCCAAGGTGAGCGGCAATCCTAGGGGTAACAGCACTAATTCCGGGCATGTTAAGTATAATCAGGAAATTGGGGGCTCCTCTCTTCTCCAGTGGAAGGGTGGGAGAGTCACTGTCTTGGTGCTGAGAAAATTTCCAACCCTTCCACCCAAGCTCAGTTTACAGCCTGTTCACATGTAGTATATTTGCTCCATTCCCAGGGAAACTAGCCAGCTTTGTTTATTACCAACCTTCCATTTTTAACCGAAATGTGACTCTTCCGAGCTTTATGGCCTCATGACATGATCTCCTGTCACATGCAACGCTGTAAAGAGGGATGAGATCATGTAGGTTAAAGGGTCATTCTAAGGAAAGAGTTATTTGTGTTAATACCAAGTTTATATTGGGCTCTTCTTCTTTTTTTTTTTTTTAAGAATTTCAGAAAACAGGGGCGCCTGGGTGGCTCAGTCGTTAAGCGTCTGCCTTCGGCTCAGGTCATGGTCCCAGGGTCCTGGGATCGAGCCCCGCATCGGGCTCCCTGCTCAGCGGGAAGCCTGCTTCTCCCTCTCCCACTCCCCCTGCTTGTGTTCCCTCTCTCGCTGTGTCTCTCTCTGTCAAATAAATAAAATCTTAAAAAAAAAAAAATTTCAGAAAACAATCCATCTTGAACGCTTGGCAGGAATGGATACAGCAGCATTATGTTTCTTTTTGTGAATGACAAAATGAAAATGAAGCCCAAGATATCTCAGGAATGGCTTCTATAAAGAAAAAAAAAGTAGAATCAAATGCCATAAACTGTGGTTCCATTTTATTTCATAGATATTTCGGTTATTATGTGTACTTCATTTATCTCCCTCTCTTCCTCTTGAGATTTTAAATTTAGGGCCTGGTCTCCTGGAAGATTGCAGCCATGAGCTTTTAAAATTGCAGCTTCATCTCCATCTCCAATGGCACCTGTGTGGTCTTCTTTTAAAAGTGTATTTTAAAAGTTCTTTTGTTTCAAGAGTTCACGTTGTACATATTGGTAGAGAACCAAATGGGAAATTTCTGAAGCAAATGGGCCTTTTGTTTATAGGAGAGGGTCAGAGTCAATAAACAAATCTCCAGCTCATGAATGAATCACGCGAAGGGCTACAATGGAAAATGAGGTGGGAGACGGAATTAAGGAACTCAGTCATATGCTATATAATTATACGCCAGTGCAACACAAACCGGGGGTGCAAGGCTCACTAGAGAATGAACCTGAATTATACGCCACGGAAGACCTGAACTGGTCTGAATTTTTCCTCTCCTGAATTCTGGTATCAAGTCCTCCCATTGGCTAGCCCTTCATGATGTTTATAGCTTGTTTTGGATGTAAATCTTAGATTTGATGCTTATGTTGGTGGTGGCAATGGATTTCTGGAGAATTTCCAGATGGGTTTGGCCCACTTTTGCACTACAAAATTGCTACATTCATACACTACAATACAGAAATACGCTCTCCTTCCCTCCCAGACTCTCTCTCACTCCTTTCACCCATTTATTCACTGATTTGACAACTATTTCTTGATATTCCCGGGAGCCAGGTGCCAGCCAGTCGGGTGCCTAGTAGACAGGATCTAAAAACCATTCATCATCTCCAAGGTAATATATGTGAAGTCCCTTCCATCTCCGGGAGGAGTCTGTCATCTAAAACTATGTCCAAAATATTTGGTTTCAGCTTTAAGTAAATTCACTCACCCCACCATTTTACACACTTAGGGGAGGCCAAACCATAATACTGCTTGGAAGAACAAATTCCCCTCCTCAGTCTCTCTGATCTAAGATTCTAGCAACCCCGGGGCTTAGATTTTAAGGCATGCCATTTTACCAAGCAGACGTCTTACGATTGCAAGTAAACGTGAATGCTCTTAAACGACAAAGGGTATGTGTATAGGTTCTCCTGGAAAGGAGGTGTCCAGAGGGAGGCTGGGCCTCAGATGTGGCTTGATCAGTATGTCTCTGCGTGTCTATATATATCACCTTTGTCTTTGGGCAAACCTACTTCCGTTTGTGGAGGAATGATGGATAACCCCAGCAGCAACTCAGGATACACTTTCTAGCTGAAATTCCATGACAGAGGACAACAGTCTGGGCTTTGGAGCCAGCTCTCTGGCTAGTGGAATGACGAGCAACAGCTATTGGCTTGCGCTTGGAACACCTATACATCACTGAATCGGTCACCATGGCCAGAGGGTGGGCAGTCCACCCAAGGGGCAATATGGCCACTACAAAATGAGAGAGGAAACTGTCTGTTGGGGGAGGGTGGGAGGTAGGAGGGCATTTTCTACATGTACATTATTAAGGTATTTATTTGACGAGAGAGAGAGCATGAGCAGGGGGCGAGGGGGAGAGGCAGAGGGAGAAGGAGAAGCAGGCTCCCTGCTGAGCATGGAGCCCCATGCGGGACTCGATTCCAGGACCCTGGGATCAAAACCTGAGCCAAAGGCAGATGCTTCACCGGCTGAGCCACCCAGGCGCCCCACACCCGGCTTTTTAAATACATACATTATAATATCATAGTTGGGAAGTTCAGATGTAATTCAGCTCAAAACTTTCATGTTCTGCGTGAAGAAACCTAGCCTCAGAGAGATCAGCTGACTCGCTCAGGGTTCCCCAGATAATAGGTGACAGAAAACAGCTCAAATGCCGTGCCCCCGGTTCCTATTCCTGGGCCCTTTCAGCCACTGGGGCCCTGGCTCCACCCGGCCCTGCTGCCCCCAGAGCTGAGGAATCCCATGTGGAGAGCTGTGAAGGGGGGTAGCCTACCTGGGCAACCTGCTACCCCTCCCCCAGAAATTGGTGTTCTGCTCAGAAAGAAAAAAGGGCCAAGGAATACTGTGAAGCAAACAGCAACCTCCACCCCAATAAAGTATGTTTGTATTGGTATAAAATAGACATTATTTATCCTATTCTATAGTCCTATACATATATACATGTATGTATAAGCCCTACTTAGCTGAGAATTTTTTTTAAAGATTTATTTGGAGAGACAGAGAGAGTACAAGCGGGAGGGGCAGAGGGAGAGAGAGAACCTCAAGCTGACTCTGTGCTGAGCGCGGAGCCCAACGTGGGCTCGATCCCAGGACCCTGAGATCACGCCCTGAGCCAAAACCAAGAGTCTGACACTTAACCGACTGCACCACCCAGGCACCCTGAGAATTTTTTTTTTTTTAAAACTGGGAATGCATGTTACATTTTACTAATACCCTGTCTGGCATTCTGCCTGGGATGCTAAGAATCCCCACTTCAAGTCCTGTCTTTTGTTCTGGTCTCACTCCCAGCCTAACATCATTCAGCCGGAGCTGAGAAGCAGGACGAGGCACATCTGGGTGGAGACTGGGACGGAGACTTGAATTGGGAGCGTCAAGTACACTGGATGACAGGTGGACCAAGAAGTGAAAAATGCTTTGAGAAAGGAGATTTCTGATCGATTTCAAAGTATTCCGTGGCACCGTCAGATCTCAGTGAGCAGGGACTGGAAAAGTAAAGTTTGGCTGGCTTTAAAGCTTTCCCATTAAATGAGGTGTTCATTTGAAAAGTGGTTCCCATCAGAGTCAACCAGAGTTCTTTGGAAAAACACAAAATCCTGGGCCAAAGCCCTAGGCCTGCTAGGTCGGAATCTCAAGGGGCAGAGTGTGAGAATATGCATTTTTATAGAGGTTCCTGCTTGATAATAACACAGAGGATGAATAAACCATCATTTACTTTTACATGCTATTTTGCATATTGGCCACTTTTAAACCTGGTTCAAAAACTGTTACTTGTGGGATACAGAAGAGTCCTTAATCCATTTTTATAAATAGTTGCTGTCTGTATTCATATATAAATTCCTGCCTGTTCAAGGTTTGGGAGGTAAAGCCTCAGAAGAAAAGCACGACACAGGTCTCACCTACAACATCTTGAAATATGTGTTAATATGTAATAAGTGTTAATGTGCACGATATGCTGTTATACCTCCAAAAATAAGAAGCACTGGGTTGAGGCTGCAATTTCGTGAGATTCCTTCTTTATAAGGTCAAGCCAAGGAAGGGTTTTGGCTGAGGTAAGATAATTCTGGGGGATACCCTGGAAGAGATAAGCATCTCAGGTATGCTTGGTCCGCTGACTTTCATCTCCTGTGTAGGGCGACCCTTCTCTACTCATCTCTGAGATCTTGCCTTGGCTCAGAAAGCTCTGGAAGGTTCCCTGCCATGCGAATATTGGAGAATAAGGCACCACTTTTCCCCACATGTCAACAGCTCTTCCCATGGAAGAGAAGTCACTCATCTGACCAGTGAAAAAGAACGTTTCTCTAATTAATCACATGGATGAATCTGGCTCTTGCTTGAAAAGCACACATCTTTCCATTTCTCCCTCCTGTCCCCTTTGCTTGTCTTCTGTTTGCAACAAGGCACAAGGCAAGCTTTGAACATCGACTAGGGATTTTAGTCCTGGAGAGTGGACATTTTCCCAGTGTGCCCTGTTTCCCCACGGACAGTATCCATAGAACTAACTTTACTAATTAACTCAGTCATGGCCTTATCTCAAGATGTAGACTGGGGAGAGACTGGAGGAAGGCATTAGGAATTCCCATTCTGGCTTCAGGCTCAAAGCCTCATTCTGCTAAACCAGCTCTACCAATGAGGCAAAAAAACATCACGCGATCATCAATGTGGGACTATTTCATTTGCATTTCTTTTTAACTTGTATTTTGAGATTTTCAAACATATGCAAAACAAGAAGGGATTGATGATATAACAAAGATATTGTGAGATTACAGTGTCCTATCATTTGTAGGTCATTGTATAATGAACTAGGTCATTTATTTCTGTTCTAATCTCTAGTATTTACTCCCGCCTGCTTGCTTTTGGTTTAGTTTGCTTTCCTCTTTCTAGTTTCTTACAGTAGAAGCTCATTACCAATCTGAGACCATGCTTCTTTCCTAGTACAGCTCTTTAAAGTTCTAAGTTTTCCTCCAAGCCTAGCTGCATTCTCTAAGTTTTGAAATATCGTGCTTCTATTCCCAGTCAGTTCAAAATGTATTTTTTAAGATTTTATTTCTAAGTCATCTCTACACCCAACAAGGGGCTCGAACTCATGACCCCGAGATCAAGATTCACGTGCTCTACCAACTGAGCCAGCCAGGGGCCCCTCAAAATATTTCCTAATTTCCATTGTGATTTCTTCTTTACTTAAATGTTTGGAAATTTCCCAGTTTTCGTTCTATCGCTGTTTGTTTAATTCACTGTGGTCAGAGAACATACTTTTTATTATTTAAATCTTTTCACACTTATTGATGATTTTATGACCCACCATATGATCTATCCTAGAGCATGTTCCATTTGCACTTGAGAAGAAGGTGTATCCTGCTGCCATTGGGTAGAACCTTCTGTAGATGTCTGCAGGTCAAGTTCATTGACAGTGTTGCTGATTTTCTGTTTCTTCTGTTGAGAGTGGGATGGCACAGTCCATTACTGCTGAATTGTCTCTTGCTCACTTCAGTTCTGTCAATTTTTGTTTAATGTAATTTAGGGCTCTGTTTTAGGTGTCCAAGCACTTAAAATTGTTTTATACCTCCGATGAATTATTTTATCCATATGATTTGTCCCTGATCGTTTCTAGTCATATTTCTATTCTTTCTCTATTTCGTCTACTATTAGTATACCTATTTCCAATCTCTTACTGTGAGTATTTTCATGCCATATCTTTTCCCCATCATTGTACTTTCGCCTTACTTGAATTTAGAGTGTGTCTCACATTGAAAGCATGTATTTGGATCTTGGGTGTTTTTCTGATCAAGTATGAAAATCTGTGCCTTTTGACCGGATTGTGTAACTCACATTTTAATAAAATTATTGATATGGTTAGTTTTACATCAACTATTTTGCTCTTTTAATTGCTATATGTCTCTTTAGGTATTTTCTCTCCTTTTTATTCTTTTTTGTTGTTGTTAAATAGCTTTTTTAGTGTCATTTTATTCTTTTGTTCTTTTATAACTACATAAAATTTTAGTTATTTTCTTAGTAGTTCCTTCAGGAATTAAATATGTATCTTAGTTTGTCACAGTCGAATCTGGATTAATATAATTCAGGTAAAATATAAAAATCCACACTGATATAGCTCCATTTCCTTCCCCCTCTTTTGTACTATTATCATATATACTGCATCTATATAGGTTATAAACTCAAAGCTACAATGTCATAATTATCGTTTTCTGAAATTTTACATAAATCTTTAAAGAAGTTAAAAGGAGAAAAAGAGTACCGTGTGTATGTATACAATCTTCTATGTTAACCTAGTTGCTCGGTCCTCTTCATTTCTTCATACAGAATTGAATTACCATTTGTAACTCTTTTCTTTAGCTGGAAAGACTCCCTTCAGTATTGTATCTAAAGTAGCCCTGCTAGCAACAGATTCTTTTACTCATTGTTTGTCAAGGAATGCTGCCTCTCTATCTTAAAATTACATAGGAGGAAAGAAAACCCATCTCCATCATGGTTAATGTTTAGTTAGGAAGAAAATTATCTATGTACTGGTTTAATTTAGAATTGTATTTATACAAAACACTTTCAATACAGTAATTGGTGATAGGGCATAAAGATACAAGATTGGTGGTTTGAAGAAATATTTTAAAAGGGATATTTTGTGGGGCACCTGGGTGGCATGGTTGAGAGACCAACTCTTGACTTCAGCTCTGGTCATGATCTCAGGGTCGTGAGATTGAGCCCTGCATCAGGCTTTGTGCTCAGCACAGAGTCTGCTTGAGATTCTCTCTCTCCCTCTCCCTCTGCTGCTCCCCAACTCATGTACGTGCTCTAAGTAAATAAATAAGTAAATAAAATATTAAAAAAAGGTATTTTGTGTCAAACTGCAGAGCTGATTTAGTTATTCAACCAAAGCATGTGATTTTCAGAACCTTCAGAACAAACCTCACCTGGGAGCAGCTTAATCAAATTTCAACCAAGGGCCTCAGAGACATTCTATGTAGGAAGACCTACAAATGATAACGACACTGTAATTTCACAATATCTTTGTTATATCATCAACAGAGCCAACTTTTAGCTCTGTTTGTGTTTCAGATCCTCAATGAGAAAAGAACAAACACTAATAACAATTGGAGTAAATATAACTCAGAAATTCTATTGGAAAAATCAGGAAAAAAACTAAGAAAAATCGGGGCACCTGGGTGGCTCAGTCGTTAAGTGTCTGCCTTCAGCTCAGGTCATGATCCCAGGGTCCTGGGATTGAGCCCCACATCGGGCTCCCTGCTCCGTGGGAGGCCTGCTTCTTCCTCTCCCACTCCCCCTACTTGTGTTCCCTCTCTTGCTGTGTCTCTCTGTCAAATAAATAAATAAAATCTTTAAGAAAAAAAAAAACTAAGAAAAATCAAACTAAAATCATTAATAAAAATTAGAATATTAAACTGATGGTCTTGTGTATTTGAAAAGATGCGTGTGTGTGTGTGTGTGTTATAAATTCAGGAATAATCCATGTGAACTATGTACTCCACTTTATGGGAATTACCTGTATTACACATGCTGGATGGATTAATGGTTTATAAAAAATCTGTTAGTTTTACTTCCTAAAGTTCATTTTTCCTTGTGCTGTCATATAATAGTTCATCTTCGATAAGTATCTGTAACTTGGGACAAAGGCCTCCAGGGGCTTGGCTCATAATTTATAACAGTAATGGAAATGGCATGCTTCATAGTGATAGCCATGGGACCCCTGCACATTTGGAGGGAAGGAGAAGTTATATCACCCATGAAAAGCCTAATGAGATAGGCAGATTTCAGGAGAAAATGATCTTTTTGTCCTGGTCTTAGACCTTGTTCTACCAGGGAGACTGGTGTCTGAATGTAATGATTCCAGCATGCTCTTTCCCAGCATGAGATTATATGACGTATGGGGTGAGCTACTCAGAAGTCAAAGCTTTCACCAATAAACGCCAACTTAATTGGATGCCTTAATTATGTCACCTTCACCCCCAGGGTTTACCCCCAGGGACAGTTTGAGGACTGACTTTCAATTCCCCAACTTCCAATACAGTCTTTCCGACAGATCGCTATTGTCTCCTGCAACTTAGTCCGGATTTGTAGATTTGGCGGTTGGAAATAGAGTTCTGAGGCTCAGGAGGGGTTGCAGGGAAAGAGACGGAGATCTGGGAGTTAAAACACATCGAAACCAGGTTGGCCTGTTTTACAAGGCAACTCTGACCTCCCCCCCACCCACCCTCCTCTTTACTCAGCAGCTGGGAGTCAGCCATCCCGAAGCAGGTGGAATGGAAGGATGTTATTGGTCACCTACAGCCAGCAGTTACTCCCCCCTTCTATCCAGATGTTGCAGCAGCTCTGCTCTGTTTCGAAATGACCAGGGAATCTGTTACTGTTGCAAGTGTTTCTGAAATCCCAGGATCTTAAAGTCATTCTCCAAGCTAGCAATGTACTAGCCAGGGACACACAGAACTGATCAGAGTATAGGGGCATTTGGGATACATTAGAAATTCAGTATCAGCTTTGCAAAGTTGTTAATAATTAGCCCCAGCTTTTGTCTCTATCCCCGCAGCTAGTGACATGAAAGTGATTAGGTCTCTAAAAAACAGATTATGCTTACTAAATGTATAAAGTAACAAGGATTTTAATCAACAGTTTATTGATTCCAGCAGGACAGTTTTGAGAACAAAAAGCTCTGGAGGCTGGTGAACCGGCTTTATTGGCCAGTTCACTTCTACTTAAAAAATCAAAGTAATAGATACTTTAGAGGAAACTGGGTTTTTGTTTTTTTTTTTTCCCCCTTTGGTAGTAACTCCAAGACAAAGAAAACAAGTTACCATAGGACTCAAAATGATATTCTAATAGAAAACCAGGTTGGACCTCTCCTTTTTCCTTCTTTTCAGATTGACGTTTTAGATAAAAGAGATTAATCATTTATCATTTAGAATCAGTACTCAATAAACATTTCTAGAGATTTCCAATTTGAAATAATATCACTAGGGAAGCCCACCAGAATCCACTGAAAATTCAGAAATATAAAAATTTGCAATTATACTACAAATGAGAGTCACCATCATCCGGAAACCTGGAGGCAACATAAGGTCTGAACCATGAAGGATTATCCCCTAACTATGAAGCTCATAGAACTGGATTGAGAAAGACATATCCTGGTTTTTTTCCCCAAGAAACACAGACTTCCTGCACAAAAGCTGGGGATCCAGGGCTAGGATCAGACAAGCAGGCAGCCAGCCCCCTATCATTCCCACCCCTGATCGCCATGTTTATCCTGTTTGGCTGCCTGCGTCCATTCTAGGTTGGCAATTCACAACAACTAGCTGGGCACACAAGGGAAGTGTTGTTTCACGGTGTTACCTCAACTAAGGACTGAAGTGATCCTCCACCAGCAACAGGGGTTCCAAAGAGAACACAGAGAAGATGGAGGAGAAGAAAGGATCCAGGTAGAATTTTCCAGAGCTGAAAAGTCACAAGAGATATACATGTTCAGACTAAAAAGGGCCATGGATTGTCACGTAGGCTGAAATGTAGACCCCTCAACGTGTTTTTGAGAGGAAGAGAGACCAGAAAGTTTTGTCATTGTAGTTCTCCCCTGGGGTTGGAATTGTGAGGATCTTTCCATTTTCCATTATCTATTTTTCTATAGTATTCAGATTTTATTCTGACAGGGATGTTATTACCCTAAAACTTAAATTTTTTTCATTTAAATGTAACTAAAGATGTACTCTAAGAAACGAAGGAAATTTGGAATCAGGAACAAGACAGATATGATATAAAAAGCTTACCAAAGGGGGCACCTGGCTGGTTTAGTCGATGGAACCTGCGACTCTTGGTCTCAGGACCATGAGTTCAAGCCCCACGTTGGGTGCAGAGATTACTTAAAAATAAAATCTTAAAAAAAATAAAAATAATAAAAGGCTTACCAAAGGACATAGGAAAATAAACACACAGAGGGAGGCTTGTCATAAAAGTGTGAAAGTAAATGTAAATGTAAGACGTTATTCCTCAAAGAGAAAATATGTCATGTAATAAATAGTCCCAGATGATCTGTTCTAAAAAAAAAAAAAAAAAAAAAAAAAAAAAAACAAGGAAAGCAGGAAGAACACACATAAATTGTTTCATTTCTCATCTTTTCTAAGGGCACTTGAAAATCCCTATCATTGCTTGACTCTGACAATAAGAAAAATAAAGGGTAGACACTGATTTTTGTTTTAGGCTTACAGTGTCAGATACAATATTTATCCTCTCCTAACAGTGAGGAAGATTTAAACCACAACAACAGATCCGGATAGACAAAGACATCCATTAACGGAAATAACAAGATAGAGTATATAGCAAGGTTGCAAAGGTAAGACTAACCTGTTTTAATCATCAACAAAATATTTTAAACTTAAAATTTTTCAGCCTCCTTGGTCTTGGCCTCTTGGAAATACGTGACATTACTTTTTTTTAATTCCAGTGTCATTAATATACAGGTGTACAATATAATGATTCAACATTTCCATGGGGCGCCTGGGTGGCCCAGTCAGTTAAGCATCTGCCTTCGGCTCGGGTCATGATCCAAGGTCCTGTGATCGAGCCCTACGTTGGGCTCCTTGCTCAGCAGGGAGCCTGCTTCTCCCTCTGCCTGCCCATCCCCTTGCTTGTGCTCTCTCTCTCTCTGACAAATAAAAATAAGTAAAATCTTTTGAAAAAAATTCCATTCATCACCCAGTGCTCATCACAATGTGTGTACTCTTAATCCCCATCACCTATTTCCCCCCTTCCCCCACGCACCTCCTCTCTGGTGACCATCTGTTTGTTTTCTATATAGTTAACAGCCTGGTTTTTTGTTTCTTTTTTTCTTTGATCATTTGTTTTGTTTCTTAAATTCCACATATGAGTGAAATCATGTGGTGTTTGTCTTTCTCTGACTGACTTACTTTGCTTAGTATTATACCCTCTAGGTCCATCCATGTGGTTGCAAATACAAGCTTTCATTCTTTTGATGGCTGAGTAATATTCCATTGTGTGTGGAGACAACAATTTCTTTATCCATTCATCTGTGGATGGACACTTGGGCTGTTTCCATAGTTTGAATACTTGACATTACTTAATCATTCTCCTCTTAAGACACTTCTCCCCCTTGACTTTCACAATATCACCTTCTCCTGATAATTCTTTTTCAGATCTGTCTTCTCCTTGCAGGCTGAAGCTCTAATATCCAGACACTAGATGCTGGAGTCCCCATGGATTGGGTTTAAGCTTACTCTCAACTCCGTAAGTGTTGTGAAGTCAAAGGCCTATGCACCCACAGCTTCTGCTACCATCTATAATAACAGTGACCCCTAAATTTATCATTCCAAAGCAGATTTTTCTTGTGAGCTCCAGACCCACACACACACGTGCCCACTTATCCTGCTCTACAATGTCTTAAAATCCCCTCAAACTCAGTATGTTTGAAACTGAACTGAACTTCCACACCTGCTCTTCTTCCAAATCTTCCTCTCTCCATGCTTGCCATCACCAGCCACTCAGGTGCTCAAGCTAGAAACACAAATCATCTTTGATGCTTCCTGCTGGGCTTGGTGAGACTTTCCCAGATATGCCCACTGCCACCACCTTGGTCAGCACCTTCCGTGGGGACTGCTGCCTAATCTGTTTTTAAGTCTTACTTTCAACTGGATCCTACTCTAAATGGGTCTCCAGGCTGCAGCCAGTACAATCTTTTGAAACCCAAGTCTGATAAATCAGTGCTGCTTAAAACCCAGTAGTGACTTCCTAATCCTTTGGGACCAAGCCACAATACTTTAACATGGCCTATACAAACCCTCATTGTTCTACCCGCTGCCTCGCTTCCCTATCATCTCCCTTCTCACTACCTCCCTGCATCTACACTGGCCTTCTCTCATGAACAATTAGGGCTCTGTTTCTTCCTGCCACTGGGCCTTTGCATATGCTGTTTCCTCTGTCTAGAATGCACTTCCCTCAGCTCTTCACTCCATTAATTACCACTGAGGTTTTAAATAAATGTCATTTCTCAGAGAGAACTTCCTTGACCCCCAGACTAGTACAAGTAACTGATACATACCCTCATATAGCACTTCAACCTTCCCACTGAAACATTCATCTCCACTGTAATGACATACATGTCTGTATGTTATCTGAATGACATCTCTCTTCCCCCTATAGACTTTAAGCTCTGTGTGGCCAAGGATTGTATCTGGTGGATCTCAAGCATCTAGGAAAGTGCCTGACATACATTATGAATACACTGTGTCAAATGAATTTCTCTAAATATATCATAATTCATTAAACCATTCATTCACTTATGAAATGCTCTCCTGTTCCTTTGGAAATAGAGTAGGAACTTGGACTCCAGGTATTTCTAAGTAAGTCATCAGCAGATTATATTTCTGAAATACAATTTCTTCTTCACCCACAACGGTATTTTTACAAAGGCAAAGGGATTTTATTTGAAATGACTCTCTTCTCTCTGAAACTAGAGCAGATCAACAGCTGGAGTATCCACGAGTCCTGTGGTCCCTTTCGTTTGGTAAACATCTGCCTTGCAGGGCTTCCTTCCACTTTATATTTGGGCCAGTGCCTAAATGCTGTATTTTCCAAACACATGCCACAAATCAAAAGCGATGGTTGTTTGGAGAGCTACATTTTTACTTTTACATTGGAGATCAATGAGAAGTTCCCTACGGCTATCTCAGAAATGCAATTTGCAAATGTACCTTTGTAAAAATGCAAATGTACCTTTGTAAAAATGATACCCCAAGAATTTGGTGTTATCACCAAATGCTTTAAATCTTGCATTTGGATACTGAGGCCATGAAAAATGGAGTTTGATTGTACAACCACCTACGAGGGCCATGTTGGGGTCATAGAACCTGGTCATAGACCAAAAGTTGGGGAAAGCATTAAAAAAAAATCTTTGACAAACCTGATTGAGTACTGTGTCGTAACATTACACTAGCTTGCTTTCCGGCTTAAAAAAAAAAAAAATCCATGATGGCCTTCAGGAGCCATGAAGATAAAGGGAATGATTTCTGTTGTAGAAGAAAGCACATAGTTTTATGGGATCCCTTGGGGAGCTGAGGGCATTCTTTGTTGGGTGGGACTGGAGTAAACTTAATACCAGGTGCTATCCTAGTATATCTGATAAAATATTTAGCTTCACAACTGAGAGTAGAATAATCAAATGGGAGCTACAAAAATGACTCTTTCAAAAAAAATAGAAATTTGTAATGTGTATGATAAAAACTATTTAAATATATATACATATTTACATAAACATGTAATATCACATTTATATGAAAATGTGTCACACTGTAATTAAAAATTAACTCCAAATGGATCGTAAAACCAAGATTACACAACATTTAGAAGGAAATACCTGAGACTTTGGGTTAGGCACAAATTTCTTAGGTAAGACATCAGAACTACAATCCATAAAAGAACAAGGTGACAAACTGGACTTCAGTATTTAAAACTTCTGCTCCTTGAAGCTGGCGGCATCACGACTCCGGACTTCCAGCTCTATCACAAAGCTGTCATCATCAAGACAGTATGGTACTGGCACAAAAACAGACACATAGATCAATGGAACAGAATAGAGAACCGAGAAATGGACCCTCAACTCTATGGTCAACTCATCTTTGACAAAGCAGGAAAGAATGTCCAATGGAAAAAAGACAGTCTCTTCAACAAATGGTGTTGGGAAAATTGGATAGCCACATGCAAAAGAATGAAACTGGACCATTTCCTTACACCACACACAAAAATAGACTCCAGATGGTTGAAAGACACCAATGTGAGACAGGAGTCCATCAAAATCCTAAAGGAGAACACAGGCAGCAACCTCTTCGACCTCAGCCGCAGCAACTTCTTCCTAGAAACATCGCCAAAGGCAAGGGAACCAAGGACAAAAATGAACTATTGGGACTTCATCAAGATAAAAAGCTTTTGCACAGCAAAGGAAACAGTCAACAAAACCAAAAGACAACGGACAGAATGGGAGAAGATATTTGCAAATGACATATCAGATAAAGGGCTAGTATCCAAAATCTATAAAGAACTCATCAAACTCAACACCAAAAGAACAAAGAATCCAGTCAAGAAATGGGCAGAAGACATGAACAGACATTTTTCCAAAGAAGACATCCAAACGGCCAACAGACACATGAAAAAGTGTTCAATATCGCTCGGCATCAGGGAAATCCAAATCAAAACCTCAATGAGATACCACCTCACACCAGTCAGAATGGCTAAAATTAACAAGTCAGGAAACGACAGATGTTGGCAGGGATGCGGAGAAAGGGGAACCCTCCTACACTGTTGGTGGGAATGCAAGCTGGTGCAGCCACTCTGGAAAACAGTATGGAGGTTCCTCAAAAAGTTGAAAATAGAGCTACCATATGATCCAGCAATTGCACTACTGGGTATTTACCCCAAAGATACAAAAGTAGGGATCCAAAGGGTACGTGCACCCCGATGTTTATAGCAGCAATGTCCACAATAGCCAAACTGTGGAAAGAGCCAAGATGTCCATCAACAGATGAATGGATAAAGAAGATGTGGTCTATATATACAATGGAATATTATGCAGCCATCAAAAGGAATGAGATCTTGCCATTTGCAATGACGTGGATGGAACTGGAGGGTATTATGCTGAGCGAAATAAGTCAAACAGAGAAAGACATGTATCATATGACCTCACTGATATGAGGAATTCTTAATCTCAGGAAACAAACTGAGGGTTGCTGGGAGGGAGGGATGGGGTGACTGGGTGATAGACACTGGGGAGGGTACGTGCTCTGGTAAGCGCTGTGAGTTGTGCAAGACTATTGAATCTCAGATCTGTACCTCTGAAACAAATAATGCAATATATGTTAAGGAAAAAAAAAAGAAGAAGAAGATAGCAGGAGAGGAAGAATGAAGGGGGGGAAATCGGACGGGTAGACAAACCATGAGAGACGACCGACTCTGAAAAACAAACTGCGGGTCGCGAGAGGGAGGGGGGTGGGAGGATGGGTTAGCCTGGTGATGGGTATTGAGGAAGGACGTTCTGCACGGAGCACTGGGTGTTACACACAAACAATGAATCATGGAACACTACATCTAAAACTAATAATGTAATGTATGGGGATTAACATAACAATAAAAAAATTAAAAAAAAAAAAACTTTTGCTCCTTGAAAGATACTATTGAAAGAAAGAAAAAACCATGGACTGGGAGAAATTAATTTACAAATCACAGGTCTGATAAAAGATTTGCATCCAGATTATATAAAGAACTCTCAAAACTCAGTACTAAGAAAATAAACAGCCTAATGAAAATCCATGTTGTTTTTTGTGTCAATAGTTCGTTCATTTTTATAGCTGATAGTATTGTTGTATACCACCTTTATTTACCCATTCACTGTTTGATGGACATTTGGGCGATTTCCAGTGTTTGAGGAGCATGAATAAAGCTGCTATAAAATGGATTCAAGTGCAAGTCTTCATATAATCAAACACAACGTCATGAGATCTTTCATAAGGCTTCCTAAAGTGGCTGAACCTAAAATTTACACTTCCTTATCAGTGCTCTGAAGAGTCCCCCAGCTAAGCCCTGGTCCGGAATCCTGACCCATAAAAACTGTGAGGCGTTAAATGTGTGTTGTCGTAAGCCGCTAAGCTTGTGGTAAACCGTTCTGCAACAGGAAGAAACTACACCATGTATTCTTTGTGGTCCTTTATGACCTGTCATTATCATATACAATGTGGAATTCAGCAGCCACCCCCAGTTTCTTTGAGTTCCCAAGACTGAAGTGGCCTCTTACCTCAATAGCATCACAGAATTATTTATATAGATAAATCGCGAAGCAATTTAACATGTCAAGTTAAGACTGAAAAAACAAAAGGAGAGTTGGTGGTAAAAAAAAAAAAAAAATGGGTAAAGGTACTATTCAAAGATAGGAACAATAAAAAGAGCAGGTAATTCCTGCCAGGGAAACACCCAAATGAAAGATTAAGTGTGAATGATGCTCAGCCTCCACAGTAACCAGGGAGATACACGCTCAAGCAATAACGAAGTACAGTCTTACGCTCAGAGACTGGCAAAGCCTGAGAATCCAACAATGTCAACGTTTTGACCAGGATAAGAAACAATGACAGTTCTCGTAACTGACTGTGGAGTGCAAATTGGTTTCACCACTTGAGGATGCCATATGAAATATCTCATAGACTTGAAAATGCTTACATCAAGGACCCCGGTAATATCACTTTTGAATCTACAACCTGGAGAATTGCTCACACGTGTATCCACATAAAGACCTATGTGATGGTCAGTTTTAAGTGTCAATTTGGCTAATTATTCAATCAGAATCTAATCTAGGTGTTGCTATGAAGATATTTTATAGCTATGATTAAGGTCTGTAATCTGTTGATTTTCAGTAAAGGAGACTATTTTAGGTAATCTGGGTGGGTTTGATTTGGTCACTGCAGAGGTGAGGTTTCTCTAAAAAGAAATTTTGCCTGTGGGCAGAAGCATCACCCCATAGCTGAGAGTTCTAATCTGCCCTTCCTGGTGACCTGCCTCATCCTGCCCCACAACTGTGTAGACCAATTATTTACAAGAAATCCCTTAATATATATCTCTTACTGGTTTTGTTTCTCTGGTTGAACCCTGACAGATACAATATATATGATGTTAATTGCAGCCTAGTTTATGAAAAGAATGGAAGGAAGGAAGGAAGGAAGGAAGGAAGGAAGGGGAAAAGGAAAAGGAAAGGAAGGGAAGGGAAGGAAGGGAGGAAGGGAGGAAGGAAGGAAGGAATGAAGGAACGAAGGAAGGAAGGAAGGAAGGAAGGAAGAAGAGGGAAAGAAGGAAGGGGGAAGGAAGGAAGGAAAAGGAAAGGAAAGGAAAGGGAAGGGAGGGAGGGAGGGAGAAGGAAGGAAGGGGGAAGAAGGAAAGAAGGAAGGGGGAAGGAAGGAAGGAAGGAAAGAAGGGGAGGGAGGGAGGGAAGGAGGAAGGGGGGAAGAAGCTGGGAAAGGGGAAAGAAGGAAGGAAGGAAGGAAGGGGAGAGGAAGGAAGAGGGGGGGAGGGAGAGAAGGAGGGAGGGAGGAAGGAAGGGAAGAGAAAAAAAAAAAAAGAAAGAAATGTCCTTGAAGGGAGAAACAAACCTAGCCTATGTATCAGTGAAAACTAGGTATCCAATCATATTTCAAAAACACATGTTTGAATGAAATTAGAAATTAATAAATATGGGATAGGATTTAGGTACATTTTCAAAAATATATAAAAATTACCTATCACTTCAGTACACATAGATATCCAGGCCAATGGACTAGACACATTCAAAGTCATAGTAATTGTTGCTATGGTATGACAGAAGAAAGAGTAATTTCAACAGGAAGAATGGAGAAAAGTAAAGAATGAAACAGGTTACGTAACTCAATTCTGCCAACTATGTGCGAGAAACTCTGCTAGATATTTTTGCGGACATTAACACATTTACTAAGGGGTACTTTTTTCCCCCTGAGGTCTTAGAGATTCAGAACATATTAATAAGAGGAGAAAGGGGAGAGATGGCAGGCTGAGAGGAGGAAAGTGCATCCATGAACACATGAAGATCAGAGAGTAAATTGTTCAGGAGGGAAAAATCTGATTTGCTTATGGCGTAGAGTTTACGGACGACAGAGGAGAGATGATATGGGTCATTGAGATCATGTTACAGAGGGTCATGTTATTCAGTAGGCAATAGGGAGATTGTTTTCGGCCACATCAACAAGAAGTTTTTCAGTCTCTAAAATCTGGGTTATGAAAATTTGATAATAACGCAGCTATCTAATTACTACAATAAAACCAACACCTCAAGCCTCAAAAGGGAACTTGCAATCTCAGTGTCTGGAAGATAATGGAGAAGAACACGAGCACTCCTGCTTTGATGAAACGCATTAACTCCCTGTCTTGCACAAGCCCGCGACAATGACACCAAGTGAAGTCTCGCTGGGCAAATGCCATGTTCACGGTTTCTTGAACCTCAGATTGTTTTTGTGATGTTACCGCCCAAGGCCAGCTTCTTTATCAAAGATAATCCCCCAGATTCCAATCTTTCTCTTTTCACCTCTTACGTCCCATTTTCCTTCCCTTGGCACTGCAATACAGAATGCATCAGGAGTCCTAGCTTGTAAGAGGTGCACAAAATTTTGGGTTGAGTGCTATGCAGAGTTGAAATAAATTAGACACACATTCCTTCACTTTGAACATGTTCCAAAGTAGAAGCAAGGGCTTGCATACTCAGACGACCTAATTAATAAGGTATAAGCACGCAACCTGGGTTTTTCCAGTCAAATGCAGCCACGAGAGCCTTAGCAGGGATTTCCACAAACTAGTCAAAAAGAATTGCATCCGTGGTAATGCAGGGTGAGTGTAACACAGAGTCTGATTCTGGGGTTTGCTGAATTACAGGGAAAGTGGAGTTCACACCTTCATCATTTCCCTCATTCATGGACAGGATCTCCTGTGGAACTCCCTTATGATTGCAAATTCCCTTTGGTAAAATTAATAGAATATTGTAGAAACTCCAAATATCCAGGATTGCCAAGATTAAAATCCCTTCCGTAAACGAAAGTTTAGGTCACTCTGTCAGGTAAGAATCCTGACAAGGTGAATGCTTACTAAGGGCAAAGGACGCCTGAAATAGGTAGTGGAGGAAAGCAAAAACATACAAACTCTAGCTTCATGATTACTGTTGCTACTCTTGGCCATTTACTATAGCACATGGTGATGGTGGTGAATTTCACAAAGTAGTAAGTTGGTTACAAATGACTAATAAAAAAAGTGATTGAGCTAGAGGAGGAATGACCGTCACCCAGAAAGCCTGTAACCTTCAATGCTCCCTTTTGGAAAAGATGGCTGATTCCATTTTTGCTGATAGGAAAAAGAGTTGGGATTATTTTAGAAACGAGTGTTGTTCTTATTTGGAAATGTAAGCCAAGGGGTGGACTGGAGTGGGCGCCGTGATTTATGTCCATCCAACATCTTTGCCCCTTTTCCACATTAAGGGATATACCTTCCTAAGATTGCACCCAGAAAACACATCTTCACATTCCCTTGTCACAAGGATACAGCCATGAGGTCTAGGCTTTGCCAATCAGAATCATCCATAAGACATTTGGATTCAGAAAAAAGTATAAAGAAAGGCAAAATTCACACCCCACAGAGCCATCTACTAGTACGCATGATAGTTCTTCAGGGCAGCAGTATCAGAGCTTTTGACATTTAGTCTGGAGTTAATTCATTTATTTATTTTTAAAGATTTTATTTATTTATTTGAGAGAGAGAGAGCAAGAACGGGGCAGGGAGGGGCAGAAGGAGAGGGGAGGCAGACTCCCTGCTGAGCAGAGAGCCTGACAAGGGGCTCGATCCCAGGAGCTGAAGGCAGACGTTTAACTGACGGAGCCACCAAGGCACCCCTAAGATTTTATTTTTAAGTAATCTCTACACCCAACGTGGGGCTTGAATTCACAACCCCAAGATCAAGCATCACATGCTCCATTGTCTGAGCCAGCCAGGTGCCCCAAGATACGGATTTCAAAATAAATGTTATTGGTATGTTCAAAAATTCATATCTGGAGGAATTTAAGCAGAGAACTGAAAACTATGAAAAAAAGTCAGAAATTGTGTAACTGAAAAAATCAGAGCTGACATAAAGAACTCAACAGATGTATTTGACAACAGATTGGCCCAGGGATCAGCAAACTTTCTCTGTAAAGGTCCAGACAGTAAATATTTGAGCTTCGCAGACTAATGTGCCTGTCAAAAGCCCCCAACTCCACCACTGGAATGCAAAGGATGCCACAGGCAATACACAAATGAGTGGTCATAGCCACGTACCAACAAAGCTTTATGTACAAAAACTACATAATCACAGTAAGAAACAAGGATGGAAAATTTAGAAAAGATTCCAGGAGACCTATGTCCCATGGTAAATAGTTATAGAAAAAGAGTAGGGAACAAAAAATGAAGCAGAGCAACATTTGAAGACATAACAGCTAAGAATTTTCCAGAATGGATGGAAAACCTCAAGCTGAAGACCCATCAAATTGTACAAACCCCAAGCAAGAGATACAGATAAGGCAACTCACCTCTAGGACGCCTGGGTGGCTCAGTCGGTTAAGCATCTGCCTTCTGCTGAGGTCATGATCCCAGGGTCCTGGGATCGAGTCCCGCATCGGGCTCCTTGCTCAGCAGGGAGCCTGCTTCCCCCTCTGCCCACAGCTCCCCCTGCTTGTGCATGCTCTCTCTTTCTGACAAATAAATAAAATTAAAAAAAAAAAAAGACAACTCACCTCTAAGACATGCTCCTCATTGTAGCCAGAATAATTTCTAAAGCACAAAGCTAATTATGACACCTCCTTCCAGAGAAACCTTAATTGGTCCCTTAACAGTACTCAGGATCATGGTCAAACTCCTTAGCACATGCTACATAATCCTTCTGGGCCTGGCCCCAGTGTGTCTCTCCAACCTCCTCTATCCACTGTCCCTCCTCTAGACTCTGGCCACCATGAACTTTTAACAATTTCCTAATCCACCCAGAGCATTTTCACTGATTTGCCCAAGTAGCCCCTCTGCCTGGAATTTGCTGCCACTGATTCTCTTCCTTTAGAACACCTACTCAACCTCAAGTCTCAGCTCCAAGGTCACTCTCTCTTCTTGCCTCTCCTGACTCTTCTCCATCCCGGACAGAGCTGCCTTTCACCTTCTCTGTGAACTCACTGCGCTTCAGGCACCCATCATAGTACCTGACTCTGTGACTGGTCTGCAAGTCTCTTGGAGGTAAGGACCACATGTTTCTTCTTCTTTACCCTCAGCAGCTAAAATAATATCTACTTCCTTGCATAAAAGGCCCTCAGTAAATGCTTTTTTTTTTTTGCAATTGCAAAAGCATTTGCAAAAATGCTTTTGCATATATATGGAGAGAGAGAGGGTGTATGTCCAGGTGGAGAATCTAGATGTCCAGACACATCAATATTAAGGCCAGCTACTGTCCCAACGTCAATCACTACAGTTGTGGACTATGCAGAGAGCACCAAGACATGCGATCTGGGGTAGGGAGAGAATTAACTGGACAACACTCTACGGAATTTTCAAACGACCATGAAAATGAGAGACAAAGTGAGAAAAGCCCCTCTACCCCCACTCCCTCTGAATGTCATCCCACATATTCCCTTAATTCTGCTCCTGTAAAATTTCTCCAAGATGGGTATGGACTTATCCTCATTTTACTAACCAGGAACCAGAGGCCCAGGCATCTTGACTAAGATCATGGCAAATCAGAGACTGAGCTATGCTTCTGACCATGACCTGATTTCAAAGTCCATGGTTTTGGGGGCTTTTTTATTTTTTTGTTTTTTTGTTTTTTGTTTTATTAGTGGTTTTTTCTTTTTTGTTTTTTGAGGGGTTTTTTGTTTTTGTTTTTTTGTTTTTTTTTTCCCATGCCGTCTTCTGCCCTGGGATTGACTCTCCTTGAAAACTGAGATGTAGCCCAGGCCCCTAGAACTTCTTGAGCATCAGAAGCATATAAAACAATTCTCCATGGTTGCCTGTCTTGAACTGTGATACCATTATCCTCTTACAGATCGACTGGTGTGAAATCAGATCCTGCCTGGGAGCAGGAAAAAGAATAGAATGGGAAGCCTCCGGCTCCCAGCTTGGCAAGACACAAAACCTTACCAGAGTTCTGCAGAGGTCTGGTCAGTCTGGGTATATTCTGTCATTTGGCAAGAATTAAATAGAGCCTTGTGTCCTCTAAGATTATTCTGTTACCTTCAGGATTAGGTTACCCATCATTATATTCAACCTATGGGAAAAGCCAACACAAAGCTGTGCTACAAATGTAATAGGAAGCATATAATAAAGAACCTTCGTGTCAAAAAGATACAAGTTTCCCACAGAGAGCTGGTGCTGAATGAATTCTTTCTGCTTCTGCTACCATCCCTGAGGGGGACTCGGCCTCAGAGGCCCAAAGGGACACGCGAAAACTGCCCTGGCCCCCTCTGGACAGATACAGGTGCTCTGGTTTTATTCACTCATGAGGTGACTATGCAGAGGGGTACAGGAAGAAGAGAGGGGAGTTTAGAGCTGACCTTATCTTGCTTAATCTGTATGAATTCCAGAAGGCTCTGGGGAACCTGAGATTCCTAGACTTTTTCCCTTCTCACATTTCCTACTGGAAATCCCTCCAGCTGGTGGGATGCTAAAATAGGTACCATTTAGCTGGCTAACGAAGTCCATATGCAATTGTTAGAAATATAATTGACACTTTCAGACGTGGGACCTGCATTTTGCTTTGTACAGGTTTTCTGCTGCCCAGCGTGGCTGCCTGCTGGGAAGGCTTCTGTTTTCCCAGTTTCTCTGCCCCAGCTGGAATTCAAAGGAGACGCTTGATGTGCTAATGTCAGGTTATAATAATACCTATCTGTTATGCTGATTAAATAAAATAACATTGGTAAAGCAAAGTGCCTGACGCACGGTGGGCACTCTCTAAATCGTACCATTCTTTACAACCTGCCCCCTACCCAACTTTTCCAGGCTCATTTCTCAAGACTCTGGTCCTCCCCTAAGGCCCAGCCCAGCACACCTTACTGTCTATGGACACTGAAACGGTCATTGTTCCCGGCAGAAATTAGATCCCTTTATGCCTCCACGACTTCCCACATGCCTGCCACAGAGAATGTGCACTGGCCCCAGGATTTATCTCCTGAGCAATAAAGTAAAGGTGCGTGAGGTCAGAGAATAGTCTCCATGAACTTGGACCCTCTCTGTGATACTTAAGTCTTTTGGCTTTGCGGACAGAGTTGGCAGTCGATAAATAGTCATCAAGTGAATGAATGCATAAAGAGGATTCAGAGTGATTCTGAAACATCATGTAAAAAAATCACCAAGGAGGCTTGCTAAAATTAGTCTCTGCAGTGCTTCCCCTTACAGATAAGGGGCACAGGCATGGGAAGTTCAAGTCCCTGAGCTTTACATGCAGAAGAGTTTGTGTGCACATGCACGAGCGTGCACGTGCACAGAAATTGATTAAATACATAAATAATATAAGAACCTATTTTTTTAAAAGAATAGGGTAATTGTGTATGATACTGCAGAGAAAGATACTATCAGTTTTGGTTAACAGCCTCTAATCACTAGGAGTTTAAAATAAGATCCTAAGGACCTGTCTGTCTTCTTTCTAGTCTATGTGTGGGTGAGGTTATACTCTCAGAAAGCAATAATACATAAACAGCAATTATTTCTATTCAGAAACAATATTAAGCACTCTTCTTGAATTATGCTCTGTACTGTTTACAACTCTATGAAGAATAGATAAGGATATAAATGTGCTCGTTTAACACGCGTGCGCACAGATACACACACACCCCAATCTTACAAGCAAGCAAACCTCAGAGAGATTAAATAAGGACTAAAACCACAAAGCGTCAAGTCCAGACTCAACCCAAGCACTCCCTGACTCCAAAACCTGCACTCTCCAGCCACAACTCTCTACATCATTTTCCAATGTTAAAAAGTGAGGCCAAGTGTGGACAGACCCCCAACTCACTCCAGGTACTTTGATGAGTTTTTAAAGATAGTGACCCAGCTCCTTTGAAATAGAGCATAATCCAATTGTGAATTACACTTCATACTCTTATGCCCAGGAGAATTTTGTTCTTGAAGCAACCACAAACTGTTTACGCTGCCTGAGTGTTCACTGGATTCATAGGGAATGGGAAGGGAATTCTCCCTTACTGAGCATTTACTGTGTGCAAGGAACGGGGCTGAATTTGTAACATACTGTGTCTCCTTCAGTGAAAAAAGAATGAGTGGAAATATTGATCTCATAAGAACAAAGAGAAAAAGCTTCTTTACTGCGTTATTCCCACTCTTCACCTGATTTCCCTTAGTATTAAGAAAGGCATATGCTATTGACAGAAGGCCATTTATAAAATGTGACTAACATCTCAAAGGAGGTCCCTGAATTAAGTCCACACCCCCTGTCGTCACCTGCATGCTACGTCTGAAGGTCTATAACTGAAGAATAAAGTCTTTGCTTTAAAGTTCTGATCCCCTGATCAAGTGCCAACACCCAGGAGTACAGCAGAGTAATCTTTGAAACATTTTTCTAAGATTAGAAAGTGTGAGGTTAGAAGAACCCAGCGTGAAGTCTGGGTGCAGACCACAGACTAAGAGAGGCCACCCCCGAGCATGGGAAAAGGTGCCCGGGATGCTTGAAAAGATGCTGAATCACTCTGCAACATGGCCGAAGCCTGTTTCCGGACCCAGAGAGATGGTTACTCTGTGCATTCTCATTCGCTCCAGTCCTCCCTCCCTACTGCCATGCTCTCGGCGCCAAAAAAATGCTCCTATAAAGCAAGTTAGTATTCCAAAGTGCCAGTTTATAGACTGGTTATGGAAGAACCCCTGGGGAGAGTTTTTTGGGGAAATAGACATTTGTGCATGCTGCCCCCCAATCTTTCCTTCCAGTGGCTCTGGAGTGGGGGTTGCCAACGATTCTCCTGAGTGAGGCTGAGGCAGCACCAGCTTCTAAGCCTCTGGTGACCTTGCAAAGAGCAATGCTAGAGAAACCTGCTTTGTGTGCTCCCGCAGCGCCCCAGAAGCATCCGTGGAGAGTCCCTGTTAATGTTTCATCGCTCTTAAATCAGTTCCCAAAAGCCGTAAGATACATAGATTGGCTTACTGCACAGGGTGCACATAGATGCGCCAGAGCCTGGAGTTTTGTTGCATTCCTTCTGTCTACCACCTTCCTGTCACCCGGAAGGCAGAGATATTATTGAATCACCCAAAATATCCAGCTTCCTGGGCTTGTGTGGTCACACCTCTCAATTATTCAGCCACCCTAAATGATCTCCTAGCTCAGCCTCGTCTTCTAAACTTTCATCACAACCTCTCACCTTAGCAACCTCGGATCAGGGCATAGGAGATGCTCTTGTCCCTCCTTCAGTACAAAATCCGGCTTCTTTTCAAAGGGGAAAAGCAGCAGGTATGATCGTCTCCTAAGTCCTCATGCCTGGTTCTCACAAAGACCATCTATTTTATTTTAATCTAAACAGATCAACTGGTCGTAGAAACACCTTACAATAAACCCCACAAGTTGGTGTACCCCAAAATAAAAGCAGAAGACAATGGAATGTGTCTTGGTGCCCATCCACCCAGCAGTGTCTTAGAACCGGCTCTCAGGGGCTCACAAAACTCAACTCTGCACATCTTCCATCTCCATGTTCAAGACATCACCTTGGAGCTTGACAAAGGCTAGGGTGGGAGTACTTACATCATGAAGACGAGCAAAATGCTAAAACCAGGACTTCTTGATTCAGAAAGCTGACTTACCAGCACGCCACAACATGAACTTCCCTGTATCACCTGCTTGGCCCCTTAACTCTTGTCTTCCTGGCAACCTTCAGAGTCAGAAAGCTGGAGCTTTGAAGACTCACAGACCTCCTCTTCCACAAATACTCCAAATGCACCAACCGTCCCCTCATTTTATCTTAATTTGCCCCATTTATTGTAAAGCCCAAGTACAGAAAACCAGAAGAAATTAATAAAAGGAAGCAAACCTTGGTAACCATCATCTGGGTCGAGGACTAGATGTTGCCAGTTACTCCAGAAACCCTTCCACGTGTCCCATCCCGATCTTAAGCCTATCGCTCCCCTCAAAAGGAACCACAATGCTGACTTGTAGAGTAACTGCCCCCTGCATTTCTCTATTGCATGATCACCTGTGTGTATCTATACGTTACACTGTACTGGCCAAGTTTTATAAAATTGATGTGCCTGTTAAGTTTCTTTTTATCTACCTCATTTTTCTTCCTCTATTTTCCCTACAAGTGCTCTGTTGAGAAACCTAAGGCTTTGACACGTGGATATCCCCAAAGCCCTGATTTTATAGATTGCATTCTCATGGCACAGTTTAGCTTGCCCTTTGCCTTCTGTACTCCATGCGCTTTGGCAGGTGGAACCAAAGGTCTGACCAGACTAAGGTTTGATACCTTTGACAAGAGGTAGGTGCTACTGTGGTTTTTTTGGTTTTTGTTTTGTTTTATCAACAACTGGTGGTTGAACATCTTGTGATGTTCAGCCACGGATTCCCAATGCCTACATCCGTTAACTCAGTGGAGACTGCAAAATGGCGGTATTCTATTTCTCTCATTTCTGTTTTTCATTCATCAGCTGGGGATATTGTAAAAAGGGATGCCTCCTCTCACCCACGATTTGGTGATCTAGTGGTACAGATCAAATAGGAAAGCTAGGGCAAATGGTTGAGTCTTTCCCTTCCTTTGCCAATTTTAGAGATGAACTCATTGCCTATTTTCTTTTTAATTAAAAAGAAAATGTAACTGTCTTATTAACAAGTGAGTAACATAGATTCACAGATACTAAAATAAATCCTTCTCAATCCAAAAGCCAGCATCATTGCTTAATGAAAAAATACTAAAAGAGTTTCTATCTAAACCAGAGACAATTTAAAAAAGGTCCACTAATGCTGAAAATGAACATTTATTTATCCTCATTCTGGAGGTTCCAGCCAGTATCATTAAACAAGAGCAAAAAGTTAGAGGTATAAATTTTGGGAAAGAGGAGGTAAAATTGTCACTTGTAGGTGATATGACTGCATTCCTGAAACATACTAGAGAATCAGCCCAAAACACTGCAATATGAGCACAGAGTAAGTATACAGAGTAAAAATTAATACACAGAAATCAGTACATACACGTGGAAAAACAATTAGAATATATAAGAGTATATAATGGAATAAAAGACCCCATTTTCAAAAGCAAAAGTAGGTCAATAAAACACATAGGAATACACTTGAGAAAATGCAATCTCTCTATGAAGGAAAATTTTAACACAATCCTGGGGGACACAAAAAGTCTTGAACAAGTGAAGCTGTCCCATGTTCTAGCTGGGAAGGGCCAATGTCATGATGATTCTTAATTCATCCTAATTTATCTATACTTCTACCACAATCCCAGCAAAAAACATCAACAGGATCTTATGTGAGAATCGGGCAATCTGATTCAACAGTTAATACATGCAAAACAAAACAAGCAAGGAGAGTGAGGAAAATTCTGGAAAGGAAGACTAAGGCTGCAGGCAGCAGGGGAGGGAGCTGTGGCCCCACTAAATATTAAAACATATTATAAGCTTCAGTATTTAAAACAGTACTTTCAAAGAGCAAAGTCTGTGAATAAACTTCACAGAAGAGGAAATACAAATGTGAAAACACGTTCAGCTTTATTCACTGAAGTGACAGTTAAATCACAGAATATTTCCATTCTATTTACGTACCTCAATGTTTCAGGTAGGGCGGGTAGGGCGGGTAGAAGTGTAGCGTGAGATGGGGGGATTCTCACGATGGTGATTTAGGGAAGAAGTGCTCTCAGGAGAAAGAGAGTCAGGGCAGAGGATGAGTCAGAGGAAGAAAGCGGAGCGAGGATGTGGTCTGAGCTCCAGACTGGCTTCTGCCTGATCCCCCAGAGAACCCTGGAGCCCAAGTCCCACCTCAAGGCAAGAAGGTGATCCTTCGTGGTTCCCATGTTCATCAGTCATTTACTTCCGACTGTCTCTCCTCTCGGCCCACCAGGGTAAGGAAGGAGGACACCGTCCCCTGATCAGGGTGCTCCCTCCACTGAGGAAGGTCCCCGGAGAAAGGGCTGGTGGGAGCCATGCGGAGCCACTGCCCCTTCCACATGGGCTAATGATGGGGGACCCCTGGCCTGGAGAAGGGGACCTGGGCAGGACACCAACCACATCCACGACAGCCTCTGTAACCCAGCCTTTCCTAATCACATGGTATATAAAATGGAGCATTTGAGGAACAATTAAAGAATCCAAAACACACTTGATTTGGGAAGGTTTGCCATTTGGAAGGCAGGTGGAGCCTGGGCTACAGAGTTCAACAGACAATTCCAGAGCTCCAGCTCAGCCACTATGACATGGGAGAAGTATCCAAGGGCAGCCTAAGTGTTCTCTTCTGTAAAACATATAGAATTCTTCTGAAACCCATCTTCTAGGATAGCAGCAAGGATTAAAAGAGACCATCTATCAATATTTAAATCCATTTAACAAACCTGGCAAGCTTTAGCTAATTGTTCCTTTGCTGTTGCCTGATCCAGTGAAGTTTGAAATGTTTACAAAAAAAAAAAAAAAAAAAGGCAAAACAACTAAATAAAGTCCATGCCTAACTTCATATTGCTCTGGCCCCAGAGCTGGTGTTTTTCACTCCAAAATGTCTTAACTTCCTGCCTCACCCCTTTTGCACCTGTGAACCCAGAAACACATTATCTACCCCAACCCTGGAGCACTTCATTCATATAAAATAAATGAAACCTACTCATTAAGTATTAAAAAAAAAATAGCACTTTCCAACATCACTCATGGCCTGGACGTTATTTTAAAGGGAATCTGGAGGTGCTAAAGTCCTTCCTCTTATAAAGCTTGGAAAACATATTAATAAAATTACATACTAATAATTTCCTCAGTACAAAAGCATTGCAGATACATTGCAAACATTTAGAAAACACAGATTAGCAAAATAAAGAAAGCAAAAGTAATCCAAATCCCATCATGTATAAACACTCAATCTTATTGTTCATGCCTATCTTTCTGGACCTTAAGTGCATAAATATTTATCACTAGAATATATGAATACAAATCGTATCCATAGTGACTATAATGTTTTGTAACTTTCTTTTATCATTTCAGAGGATAGCAAGTCTTTCTAGGTCATTCAAAGTTTTCGAATCTCCTTTAAAAGGCACAGAATACCGAAATAATTAGATGCAGATACAAATACAGATATGGTTATGGATCTCTATACGGAGAAATATATGTATAAATATATAGGTACAAAATCTATATATAATCTTATCTAACATATACATATGGAGAGAACTCTGTTTATATAGACTATGTAAAACATAGGCTTTATTTTTTAAATAATTAAATCCATTCATCTTTTCTCGCTTTTGTGTTCACCAGTGTGATTCAAGTTCTATGCACATTTTAAAATACAGAATGGCTGTAGCTTTTGAAAATATATTTTAAATCCATTTAACAACTGCTTTTGGCACCTGCTGGGTGAAAAGCATTATAGGTGTTACCAAGATGAGTAAGAAATAGATGCTGTCAGATTCTCCCGGTCAACTCTGAGAGACAGGTGTGGGCACCAATAATTACATGAGCGATAAAATGTTACAATCATGACACCAAATGCTAAAAACACAAAAAGAAGAGATCGTAACTTCTGGAGGTAAGAGAGAAAGATCAAGAAAGCTGTCACAGAAGCAATGGATTTGCCCCAACATTTGCTGGGTGGAGAATGGGGGGAGAAATATTTGGGCTGAGGGAAAACAGGAGCAAAGATAACTGTGAAATCAGAGTCCTAGTGAGCAGGCTCCCCAAATGCACTCTCTAGCTCATTCCAAACACACACAACAAAGCAAAGCATTTTCTGAATTGTGCTCAATAGGGGACACCCAGTTGGGCAAAAACCTTTTGCAAATCCCCCTTGGAAGCCAGTTGGCGCCTTTGGCTCTATAGCTTTTCTTTGGACTAAAAAGGTATGGAGTAATGCCCCCTCTTGATTGATCCTCAAGCAACTGTGGAAACCGACTTGGGTATGGGTGTGACGACCCTCCCCCTTATGAGAAGAGCTGGACAGAAATGTGCTCGCTGGAATTCTCCAGCCATCCCTAAGTTCGGAGGACAGCTCAATCCCCTACTAGAGGGCCAATTTGTTGTGAGGGAAATTAAGTTATTATTGCCTCTTGAATGTCAGCTAGCAGGCTGCATCTCTGGCTAATGCCTGTAATTATACAAACAGCCTTCTGAGCACACCCCGTATGGCAGCTGCATATGGCATTTACAGTTGTTAAAATAACACAACCAGCCAGCCAAGAAGCACAACATAAGCGCACCTCTAACCCGCAAGTGACCTGCTAATTAGCAGCTGTGTGGGGTTAACAGACAGAGCACCCCATCTAGCGTGGTGTGTTATTAAGGTAAACACTGACCCCGGTAAATGGGAAAATGTATGCCAGGAGGAGCTTGTTCATTCCCCGGCTTGTGTTGGTCAAAGAAATGAGAAAAGCACACACTCGACAGAGAGAGCCTGCAAAATTAATAAAACACTGAGAAGAGAGAAGCTGGTGTCTCTTTCCCACACCTCTCCCACCACCCCTGAATCGCCGCTACAGAATCCATCTTTGGGTTTGGAGATTGGGGCTAAATGTGTCCTGACTCTCCATCCCGGTTCCAATAGCATCTTCTCCTGTACCATTGGGTTCTCTCACGTCTGTTTTCCCCAAAGCTTCTTTCTGTTCCCCAGGCAGAAGTTTTGTTTGGTTGGTTGGCTTCGCTTGGAAGGCTGTTTGTAGAATTATATTATTATTGAGAGCCATAAGGAAGAGTAAAATACCTCCTAACACTTCTCTTCCTCCCATCCAACTGCTCCAAAAGCCCGAGTATCTGCTTTGGTCTAAGTCCCCTCTAACGCAGACCCTGCTCTAGCCAAACATTTGAATGTTGTTCTTAATAACTGTCATTTGCAAAGGTCATTTACAAACAAATGCATTAGGCAGAACAAATAAAGCACTCATGGGTCCTAAGGGCTCCTCACGGAGCCTCTACTCCCACACTTTCCTTTTTATGTTTGTCTCGTACTCTTCTTTGTTCCTCTTATTAGTTGTTCCTAAGAATATTAAACTCCTTTCTTCCTTCTCTTGTACAACTTACATCACTCACAATGTCAGAAAGCAAAAGGATACCGAATTCGATGATTATTAGCCATAAAAACAAACACTTGGGACGCCTGGGTGGCTCAGTTGGTTAAGCGTCTGCCTTTGGCTCAGGTCATGATCCCGGGGTCCTAGGATCGAGTCCCGCATCGGGCTCCCTGCTCAGCATGGAGCCCTGCTTCTCCCTCTGCTTGCCTCTCCCCCCTGCTTGTGCTCTCTCTGACAAATAAATAAATAAAATCTTTAAAAAAATAAATAAATGAAAAAACCCACTTATTGGGTATGCAAGTAATTTAATCTGGATGATATGATTAGTGGTAATAGCAATACTTATCAGGCTATGACCATTTACAGCGCTGCCTAAACGCTTTACACAGATAATCTCATTCTATTCACACGATCACTGGACTGAGCATGTTCCATTATGATCACCTTAGAGATGAGAGAATGGGGCTCAGAGAAATTCAGTACTTGCTCCGAATCTCACAGCCAGTGGGGAAGCTGGAATCCAACCAGACCGATCTTCCTCCAAAAGCCCAGTGCTTATCCACAAGTCAGTCAAGAGCTCTCTGCTCCGAGCCCTGGTCTCCTCAGATGTAAAGAAAAGGAATTCAACAAAATGATCTCTCTAAAATAGGAGGAGGCAGAGAAATATAAAATGCAACCCTTAAGAGGTTTCCACCTACGAATCAGAAAATAAAAGCAATTTAAATGAGAGTGTGTTATGTTTTGTAATGTAACTGTTTGTTATTTACGAAGTCTTTTTATTTAAAAAAAAAATCTTGAGGCTTTTCGGTTCGAGGTAGCAGATCTGTCACATACATTTTCCTCCCCTTCTCTCTCCAAAGTCAGGGAAATATCAAGGAGATAAACCCGTAACCACACAGGAAAGGGTATGGAAGTTATCAGGGGACAAGCAAGTCCAGGATACTTCTGGATGTGACAAAACGAACAGAAATAACCACCACCGAATCAGATCAGTCAAGTGATCACAATGAAGGTAATCTATTTCTTAACCTCAATTACATCTAAGAGGAAATTTACCTATTAAAACATAGGATGCTGCAAAGTGGGAAAAAAAATCCAGAAAATGTAGAAGAGTTCTTAGAAATTAAACATAAGATTGCCAGAATAAAATGTCAATGGGAGGACTAGAGGATAGTGTAGGATATTTCTACAAGATAGGTCAGAATGTCAGAGGTAGACAATGAAGAAAACACAATGAGTCTCAGCTCTACGCAGCTCAACATCTTATTAATGAAAATTACTGGAAAGGAGATCAGAAAATGGAGACAAAGTTATCAAATATGGAACGAAAGAAACCCAAATGAAGAAACACAAAAGTCTTCAGAATAAAAAGGCTCTAGTGTAATGATCAAGATAAATGACAGCAGACCACATCTAAAAGACTGTCATTAAACAGGAACAGCTTGGATTTAACAAAATAAAGTCTGAAAGCTTCCAGAGGAGGAGGAGAAATTCTATCTTCCCCAAAGGAATAACAATCTGATTTCTCATGAAGACCACTGGCTATTAGAAGATACTGCCTTCAGGGGCGCCTGGGTGGCTCAATCAGTTAAGCATCCAACTCCTGATCTCAGCTCAGGTCTTGATCTCAGGGTCGTGAGTTGAAGCCCTGCACTGGGCTCCATGCTGGGCACAGAGCCTACTTAGAGAAAAAAAAAAAAGACACTGCCTTCAAAGTTCTGAGGACACTTTTTAAAAATGGACTTTATTTTAGAACACTTGTAGTTTGACAGAACAATTAGGAAAATAGTATAGAGAGTTCCCATAAACTGAGGACCTGGCCTCCTCTATTATTAGCATATCTTACTTTCTTTTTTTTGAGAGAGAGAGGAGTGTGCAGGGGTGGGGGGGGGAAGGGAGACAGAGAGACTCTTAAGCAGGCTTCACACTCAGCACGGAGCCTGACACGGAGCTCCATCTCACGACCCTGAGATCATGACCTGAGCTGAAATCAAGAGTCAGACGCTGACTATGCCACCTAGGCACCCCATATCTTACAATCTTCTATCAAGACGGTAAATTCACTACACTTAGTAAACCAGTATTGATACATACTTACTCAGGTTTCCTTAGTTTTTACCTAATGTCCTTTTTCTGTTCCAGAATTCCATCCAGGGTATAACATCACATTTACTCGTCATGTCTCCTTAGGCTCCTTTTTACTGTGACACTTTCTCAGACTCTCCTTGTTTTTGATGATCTTCACAGATTTGAGGAGTACTGGTCAGATATTTTGCAGTGTCCCTCTAGTGGAACCCGTCTGCTGTTTTTTTCATGATTCGACTCTGGTTATGGGTTTGGGAGAGGAAGATCACAGAAGACGAGTGCCATTCTCATGGCATCAAGGGTAAATACCATCAACATGACTTATCACTGTTGATGCTGCCCTTGACCATCTAGCTCAGGGAGATGGTGGTCATATTTTTCCATTGTAAAGTTACTCTTTTTTGTTCCTCTTTCCATTCTGTGTGATGCACAGCTCACACTTAAGGAGTGGAGATTTACGATCCACCTCTATAAAAAGAAGTTATGTGGAATATTTCTGTATGGGGCCTTTGTCTCTTCCTCTCCATTAGTCAATCATGTATTTGTATCACTACAGACTCATGGACATTTATTTTATACTTTGCATTTTTTTTAAGTAGGCTGCACGCCCAATGTGAGGCTTGAACTCACGGCCCTGAGATTAAGAGTTGAGTGCTCTACTGACTGAGCCAGCCAGGCAACTCAATTTATTTTATACTTTGGGTTGTAATCCAATATTACTTGATCTTTTGGCTCAAATTGTTCCAGCTTTAGCCAAAGGAGCTCTTTCGGTTTTCTCCTGTGTACCTTTCTCATAATCCCCTCAATGTATATTGGCTTTATTTGTGGGTTTTGTTCCGGTTTTGGTTTTGTTTAGAACACCTCCTAACTTTCTGTCACTACATGATGATCCAAGCTCATCTTGCATTTTTTCTGCCCCAGTCCTAGAATCAGCCATTTCTCCAAAGAGCCCTGTCTCTTTTAAGGAAATGGTATTAGGAAGATCTAAACGCGAGGTGTGCTCATAGCCTGAGGTGTTCATCGCTTCTAGGCTCTCAAAGCTGACAATACAAGGAAATATATGTGTGTATACTAACATGTGAGTGTACACAGATCTATAAGTATTTCTATATGTCAGCATCTGAGTCTATATTAAGCTAAACATGAGTTCATACTGATGTCTCTAACCATACTCCACTACCACATGGATTATTCTAGCCTCCAACCATTGCCTATTTGTAAACTACCGAGCCCACAGTAAGAAACCTGGCTCCCACCATTTTCTGTCCATTTATTTAATTGGTCAACTCCAGGATACATGTCTACAGTATCAGAATTGTTCACTCATACAGCCATGGGAAACAACTTTATTGCCTGGAGTATGGTACTTATGTGCAGTTCCTTTTGTCTTTAGAATTTCAGATTCCACTCATTCTCAGAATTACTTAGATGAGCACCTTTTCCTCTGGTTGGACTGTTATTTATTTTGCATGTATGAAATTCACTCTGTATTGTTACGTTCTATGACTCTGACAAATGCATACCATCTTGTATCCGCCATTACAGTACCATACCAAATAGTTTCACCACCCTAAAAAATCTCCTGTGCTTCCCGTATTTGATCCTCCCTACCTTTCAGTCCTCTGACACAGATCAGAATGATAGAGGTAGACAGAACAAAGAAAACAGATGAAGAGTCCATTCCACGCAGCTCAACATCTTACTAAGGAAAGTTACTAGAAAAGAGATCTGAGAATGGAGAGAAAATTATCAAATATAGAATGACAAGAGATGAAAAAACACAAAATTCTTCAGAATAAAAAGACTATAATGTAATGATCAAGATAAATGACAGCAGACCACATCCGAAAAACTGTCATGACCCAAGACCACCATGGATTTCTCACAGTTAAATATAACGTTATCTTTGGGTTTAGGTTTTTTGGTAGATATTCTTTATGATGACAAAGAAGTTCCCATCCTTGTTTGCCAAGAATTCGTATCATGAGTAGATAGTGGATTTTGTTAAATGTTTTTTCTGCCATTGACATGATCAGTTGAATTGTCTTCTTTAGCCTGTTGGTGTAGCAGATATATTAATTTATCTTTTAATGTTGAGCAGCTCTGCATGCCTGGAGTAAAGCCCACTTGGTTGTGGGGTATATGTCTTTCTAAACATTGCCGGATCCAGTTTGCTAACATTTTGTTGGGGATCTTCCCATCTATGTTTTATTATTTGACTTTTGCTATAAAAATAAAAGTTACGACAAAAGTACTGGCACTAAAACAATACAGATGTATTATCTTACATTTCTTAAGTCAGAAGTTTGAAGTGAGCCTTACAGGCTACCACCAAGATGTCAGCAGAGCTCCATTCCTTCTGGAAACTTTGGGTGTAATCCACTTCTTTGCTTTTTTTTAACTTCCAAAGACCCACTGAATTCCTTGGCCAGTGGCCCCTCCCTCTGTCTTCGGGAATATCATTCCAACCTCTTCCTGTCACATACCTCCTCTCTATGACGCTACTGTCTCCCTCTTAAAGGGTTACATCACGGTTACAGTGAGACCACCCAGTTAATCCAGGATAATCTCCTACCTCAAGGTCCTTAACTCAGTAACACCTGCAAAGTGCCCTTTGCCAGGTAAGGTACATATTCACAGATTCCAGGCATTAGAATGTGGGGAGGGGCATAATTCTGTCTACCACATGTTCACGAGAGACACTGCTCTGTAGTTTTTCATTCTTCTAATGCCATTACATGGTTTTAGTATTAGGGTAATGCTGGCCTCACAGACTAAGTTAGGAAGTATTACACCTCTTCCTATGTTCTAGAAGAGACTGCAGAGAACTGGCATTATTTCTTCCTTTTTTTTTTGCCGAATTCACAAGTGAAACCATCTGAGCCTGGTGTTTACTTCTGTGTAAGGTTATTAATTATTGATTTAATTCTTAAGTAGACATAGGCCTATTTAAATTAACTACCTTTCCAGGTGCTTCACTAACTGAGCCAGGTTAAGCATCTGTTCTTGATTTCGGCTCAGGTCATAGTCTCAGGGTCATGAGATCAAGCCCCACGTTGGGCTCCACATTCTGCAGGGAGTCTGCTTGAGATTCTTTCACTCTTCCTCTCCCTCTGCCCCTCCCCCCACTCATATGCTCTCGAGCACTCTCTGTCTCTAAAATAAATAATAAATCTTTAAATTATCTGTCCTTCCTTGTGTGAGTTTTGATAACGTATCTTTCAAGGAATTTATTTCATCTATCTTCTCAAACCTGTGAACTGTTCATAGTATTTTTTATTATTCTTTTAATGCCCCCATAATCAATAGCAATGACCTTTCTTTCATTTCTGCTATTAGTGATATGTTTTCTATCTTATTTTCTTGGTTATCCTGGCAAGAGGTTTATAATTTTATCGATCTTTCTAAAGAACTAACTTGGTTTTGCTGATTTGCATTGTTTTCCTGCTTTCAAATTCATTGATTTCTGCTCTAGTTTTTATTTCCTTTCTTCCGTTTGCCTTAGGCTTATATTGTTCTTCATTCGCTAGATTCCTAAAGTGGAAGCTTAGATTATTAATTTTAGATTCTTCTGATTTTTTAATACATGTACTTAATGCTATTTAATTTCCCTCCAAAGAACTGCTTTCGGTTACCCCACAAATTTTGACAAGTTGTATATTCAATTTCATTTATTTCAAAATATCTTTTAATTTCTCTTGAGAATTTTTCTTTGGCTCATTTGTTACTTACAAGTGTTCAAATATTTATTTTAATGTTCAAATATTTGAGGATCTTTCCACTATCTTTCTGTTATTGATTTTTAGTTTCATTCTATTGTGATCTGAGAAAAATACATGGCATAATTTCTGTTCTTTTAAAATTTTTAAACTGTGTTTTGTAGCCCAGAATTTGGTCTATCTTGATGAATGTTCCATGCAAGCTTGAGAAGAATTTGTATTCTGCCGTTGTTGGGTAGAGTACTCTATAAATGTCAATTAGATCAAGTTGATTGAGGGTGCTGTTTGGTTCAATTATACCCTTATTGATTTTTTGACCAGGATACCTGATCTATCGATTACTGAAAGAGGAATGTTGATGTCCCCAGCTCTCATAGTGGAGTTATCTGTTTTCTCCTTCCAGTTTCTCAGTTTTTGCTTCACAAATTCTGATGGGTCTGTTGTTAGGTTAAGGATTATTATGTCTTCTGGGAGAACTGGTTCCTTCATTGTCATGTAACCTCCTTTACCCCTGATAATTCTTCTTTTCCAGAAATCTGCCTTATCTAAAATTAATATAGTTACTCCAGTTTTGATTAGTGTTACCAGGACATAGTTTTCTCCATCTATTTACATTTAATCTGAGTCATTAAAGTGGGTCTCTAATAGACAACATAATAGGACTTTTTTTTTTTTTAATCTACTTTGCCAACCTCTGTCTTCTAATTGGTGTATTCCAATCATTCACATTTAAAGTGATTATTGAAATACTTGGGTTAATGTCTACCATGTTTGTAACTGTTTTCTACTGATTGAATTTGTTTCGTTTGTTCTTTTTTCCCCCCTCTGCCTTCTTTGGTTTTAATAAACACTTTATTATTTTAGCTCTTCCCTTAGTGTATCAATACGCTTCTTTTAACAAAAATTTTAGTGGTTGCTCTAGTGTTTGCAATATACATTTACAACTAATTTAAGCCCACCTTTAAATGATATTATGTTACTTCATGTGTAGTACAGGTACCTTATAACAGAATATTCTCAATTCCTCTCTCATCCATTACGATATGCTGTCATTCACTTTACTTGCCCATAGGCTATAACTGCTCAATATGTTGTCATGATTATCGCTTTCAAGCAAGTTAATTTTAGATAAATTTATAATTTAAAAATAAGGGTTATTATTTTACCTTCATTTACATCTTCTCTGATACTCCTCCTTTCTTTACGGAGATCCAAGTTTCTGACCATATTCTCCTTCTGTCTTCAATTGTTTGTTTGTTTGTCTGTTTTTGCACAGTAGTTCCATGGATGATAAATTCCCTCAGTTTTCTATTAAAAAGTCTTTATTTCTCCTTAATTTTTGAAGAATAATCTCTGGGTATAGAACTCTAGGTTGGTGGATTTTTTTCTTTCAACACTTGAAGCATTTCATTCCATTGTTTTTTGGTTTTGTTTTGCTTTAAACGAAAAGAAGTCCACTGCAACTCTTGTTTTTGTTCCTTAGTAGGTAAGTTTTTTTCTCCTCTCTGGTTTTTTACAAGATTTTTTTTAAGTTTTGGTTTTCTGCATTCTTCAGATTTGGGGGTAGTCTGCCTTGAGACTTCAATTTTCTAATGGTCCCAAGAAAAGTTATGATTTTCAGTGTGTTCAGCTCTTTTCTTGTTATAAGCACAAGATGACTTCCAAGTTCTTAAATTTTGAATTTGAAATCAGAAGTCAAGGCCATTTATTTTAAACCTATATTCAATACGCAAGCAAACCATCAGTCAAGTTTGAAAGCAAAATAAAGACATTTTTAGGGGCACCTGGGTGGCTTAGTCAGTTAAGCAGCTGACTCTTGATTTCAGGTCAGGTCATGATTTCAGTGTCGTGAGATCGAGCCCCGAGTCAGGCTCCATGCTCAGCGGGGAGTCTTCTTGAGATTCTCTTCCTCCCCAACTCCCTCTGCACATCCCCCCTGCTTGTGCATGCTCCCTCTCTTCTAAAATTTTTTTAAAAGACATTTTTAGGTGTGGATGGACTCAGAAATGTCCAATAATTGAGTTCATTAATGAAATGATATAGAAAATGCAGAAACAAATAAAATATTGGAAGCCATCACATCTAGGAAATAGTGGGTTCACCCTAGGAAGTGGAGAGAGGAGATCTCGGGATGACAGCTGGAGAGTCACTGGTCCGTGCTGGAGCAGAAGGTTCCAGGGTCTCCAAAGAATGGCTGTGAAGGAAGTAGATCCCATACAAATATGACTGACAGGCTAGATAATTTGAGAATATCATAAGGACACACCATTCTCTTGTCAACAAGAGAAAATCAAGGCAATTAGCAATCCTGGTGCAGGGCTGGGAACTGTATAAGAAAGTCATGGTTGATTTCTGGTTCCAGTAATAACCTGACTAACCATGCAGCAACAAAATACCTTAAAATGATCATTTTACATGTGTTGCTGAGCTGGCAAGAAAATAAGGAAAATCTTTAGAGGCCAATTACAGAGCTAATGCATGAATCCAGTGAAGTGAGCTCTGAAGCTGCTGACTGCCCAAAGGGCATCCATGTTACTCTGTTACCCAAATACTCACTTTTTACAATTGCCCAGGGAAAGGAGACTAGGTCTAGGAATGTATTTTTTTCCCACAAAATGCCCCTTACCTAACAAAGAGTTAGTACAAAAATTCCTGTGGATCTGAGATATTTTCAGCGAAATGGAATCAGGAAAACCAACCCACCGAACAGACAAATAAAAACAACTGAAATCAACCCCACAAAAGGAGACACCAAAGGAAAGTACCTATCATTACCTTGTCACTGGGTGAAGAGAAAAAATATCTTTGCAACTATGGGCTGGCTTTTACATGGATTTGAGGTCTGAACTAACGCTGTGGGAATATTCTAAAAACAAGCAAAGTAAATAATAAATAAACTGAGAAGTTAGTTGAAAGTGATTCCAGGAATTTACAATGCCTCCAGGCAAGATCAAACACAATCTTTTTTGGAGAAACTGCCCTTACTGTAGACCTCAAAGAATTCTCACTATCCTACTGATAAATTTCCAATAAATTCAAGCTCACAATAAAAGCAAAACAAAACAAACTAAGACCTAAAGACAAAGCATACAAGGAGAAAGACATCATAACTGAGAATAAGCCAATAAAACAAAGAGCAGAAAAGACTCCAGAAGTTGTTTTTATTAGATACAAAATATGTGTAAGAATGTTTAAAATGGGGGCGCCTGGGTGGCTCAGTCATTAAGCGTCTGCCTTCGGCTCAGGTCATGATTCCAGGTCCTGGGATCGAGCCCCGCATCGGGCTCCCTGCTCCGTGGGAAGCCTGCTTCTCTCTCTCCCACTCCCCCTGCTTGTGTTCCCTCTCTCGCTGTCTCTCTCTGTCAAATAAATAAATAAAATCTTTAAAAAAAAAAAAATGTTTAAAATGACTGCAGAAATCAGATGGAATTTTTAAAAGTATGAGTAAGGAACAAAAAGACTAATAACAATGAGCAGAAGAAGGATAATAAAAAGAATCAGCTAGAACTTAGATAAGTGAAGAAAAAAAAAAAAAAAAAACCCCAACTCTGATTTGTTACTTGATTGTGAACTGAGAGAGTTATTTTACTAAAGGTCTATAAACTTTGGGCTCAGGAATTTTTGCCACGAGACATGCCAAATTAAGTTTAATGGGAGACTTGGTGGTAGCAGTGGAAACAGTATGCAAAACACCTAGTCAGCACATTCAGAAGAGCAGGGTTTGGTTTGAGCCAAGTTTCTAAGGAGCTGCCAGGGCCATCGACCTGGTTTACTATTTTATTTTAGGGCTCTTTTGGCTAAGGCCGTAGCAACTCTCTGGCTCCAGGTCCAACGTTCCACCGACTGATGGTACCACCAACTTCCCAATCCCATGGCTTCTACCATCTCCTCCCAGGTTGCTTTCCAGAATGGCAATGCCAACTCACTTGAGGCCCCTTAAGTTCAGTAACATTCACCAGTCCTCTCTCAGTCATGTTTTCTATCTCAGTAACGTGACCTCCTCCAGTTGCTCAAGTCAGAAAGTTAAATGTTCCTTGTCTCCCCCATCCCTAACCCCTCCTAAAATAAATCACTCCAATATTATTAATTGGAGTGATTTATTAATTATTGCCTAAATGAAGAGATGCAAAAATCAATCATGTCTTTCTTTTTCATTCTCACTGACACACGTGGGGCTCGATCCCAGGACCCTGAGATCATGACCTGAATCGAAGGAAGACGCTTAACCGACTGAGCCACCCAGACACCCCTCAGCATTTTTAAATTTCTAATTTGTTGTGCTTTCTTTCTCATTTTAAACGAATAGTCACTTTAGTACCTAATTTTGTATTTTTAAATTCATACTATTTTATTCTTAAAAAGAGACTCCCAGGGGCGCCTGGGTGGCTCAGTCATTAAGCGTCTGCCTTCGGCTCAGGTCATGATCCCAGAGTCCTGGGATTGAGCCCCACGTCAGGCTCCCTGCTCCGCGGGAAGCCTGCTTCTCACTCTCCCACTCCCCCTGCTTGTGTTCCCTCTCTTGCTGTGTCTCTCTCTGTCAAATAAATAAATAAAATCTTAAAAAAAAAAGAGACTCCCAAATTGTATATGCATCTGCCCCGCAAAACCTGAACACACCACTGCTGTTATCAGAGGGATCATTTTGAAATATAAATTTACATAATTATAATTAATTTATTATAATTATTTCCTCTTACCTCCAGGATAAAAATCCAAATTCCATAGCATACCATCTAATGACTTATGAGCACACTCTGTCATCCATTCCACTGCCCCAAGATTACCTCTATATTCTAGATACTATCCTGCTTAGGGTTAGCAAAACTGCAACGTGCCTTCCAACCCTGCTTCTGTCCCTGCACTGGGCACATTCAGGTTGGCATTCTTTCCCCTCACTCTTCTCCTCATTGAGATCTCCCCTGATTAACCAGTCTATAAGTAGTGCATTCCTCAATGTTCTTCCCCACGACACATTCTTACGTGTCAGAACTTTTATCACATTTGTCAACATTGTACTTATTTGGTCTTACTTCTATATTCGTGCTTTATGTTTTACTCAAGAGACTCCAAACTCTCTGAGAGTGGAGATCATAAGCCTCTTACATAGTGTATAAACCTAGCATATAGTAGGTGCTCAATCAAATGAAGAGTGAAATTGTAGCGGTGAGAAAGATAGCGTACAATGAACTGGACTCAAATGAGATTTATTTCAGGAGTTTCTGAGCAGCAGGTGAAGATCAATAGCTTAAATAACCAGTAGGCCAAGTCTTTGTGATTTTACTACATCCCCAGTGGCATTAAAGAATTGCCTGGGGAAATACCATTTACACTATTCAATAAAAATATCTATGTGCCAGGGTACATACTGAAGAAGAAAGGAGCCTAGACATGGGAATAAAGACAGACAGACAAATGGACAGGCAGGCAGGCAGGAAGATTATTATAGACAATAAGAAAAGCCAGGTAGCTACTCAAGCAAAATTACTTATTTCTTCACTCTAAATCATGTGGATTTCTGATTACAAGAGCCAACCCCACCACACATACAGATATTTATATATATAAATCAGATTTATATGATTTATAGATATGATTTATATATTTTATATTTATATGTTTATATGGTTTATATATTAAATCATATTTATATATATAAATGGCTGTGATTAATGTAAAACCCTGAAGAAGAGAGAATATGGGACAAATGGACCACTATAAGCAGCATACTATCATCTATGGGAATACATAAAAGTTTCAGTTTTGATTCTAAGGGCACCTCTTGATTTTGGCTCAGCTCATAATCTCAGGGTCATGAGATCAAGCCCCACATTGGGCTCCATGATCAGTGAGGAGTGAGGAGTCTGCTGGAGATTCTCTCTCCCTCTATCCCCTACCCCTACTCATGTGCGTGCTTGTACACACTCTCTTTCTCTCTCAAATAAGTAAATCTTAAAAGAAAAAAAAAGTGTCATTTGCAAATATCTTCTCCCATTCCATGGGTTGCCTTTTAGTTTTGTTGACTGTTTCCTCTGCTGTGCAGGAGTTTTTATCTTGATAAAGTCCCAAAAGTTCATTTTTGCTTTTGTTTCCCTTGCCTTTGGAGACGTGTCTTGAAAGAAGTTGCTGAGGGGAGGGTGGTGGGGGGTTGGGGTTAACAGGGTGATGGGTACTAAGAAGGGCACGTGTTGTGATGAGCACTGTTATACGCAACTAATGAAAAATTAAATTCCACATCACAAACTAATGATGTACTATGCAGTGGCTAACTGAACATAATAAAAAAAAAAGTTTCAGTTTTAATTCTGTCATTCCCTCTGGAGCCTTAGAAAAATCCACTGGTCATGCCACTCTATAGTCAAAATCTCTAGCATGGCCAAAACCATAAATACATGTGGTCTACATAGTAAAAGTTTTCTTAGAAAAACCTGCTAAATCTTCAAGTCTGAAAAGAACAGCCAGCTGCTATTCCAGAATCTTTGAATCCTCATGTAGAAAGGACTGTAAGAGGGACGCCTGGGTGGCTCAGTCAGTTGAGCATCCGACTCTTGATTCCAGCTCAGGTCATGATCTCAGGGTCATGAGATCGAACCCCGCATTGGGCTCTGTGCTCACTGCAGAGTCTGCTTGAGATTCTCCCTCTACCTCTGCCCCTCCCTCATTTGAGTGTGCATGCTCTCTCTCTCTCAAATAAACAAAATCTTTAAAACAAATAAACAAAAAAGAAGTGGCAGAAAGCTTAGCAACTGTAGAAAATAGAAAACCTGTGTAATGAACTGGTAATATAGCTGAGAGGATTTCTAAGCCAATCATTAAAGGTACCACCTGTTTCTCTCTTGGTGCTTATTGTAAACTGTGAGAGAGATAAATTGAGGAAAGGACCGTTAAACACAAAGGAGCCAAGACTGGGTGGCTTTGAAAATTCTCAGCTCCTCCCAAGGGCAAATGATGGCTGTAAAATTAAGTCATGACTTCTGAACAAAGACCAAACCCAGAGCACTGTCAGGGAACGTGGTGCAAAGATGCAGCCGATGGTTTTAATGCAAAATTTTTTTTTTTTTCAAGATTTTTTATTTATTTATCTGAGAGAATGGGAGACAGAGAGCATGAGAGGGGGAGGATCAGAGGGAGAAGCAGACTCCCCACTGAGCAGGGAGTCCGATGCAGGACTCGATCCCGGGACTCCAGGATCATGACTGAGCCGAAGGCAGTTGCTTAACCAACTGAGCCACCCAGGCACCCCAATGCAAAATATTTTCTTAAGACCTCAGAAGGAGGGGCGCCTGGGTGCGTCTGCCTTCGGCTCAGGCCAAGATCCCAGGGTCCGGGGATCGAGCCCCACTTCAGGCTCCCTGCTCAGCGGGAAGCCTGCTTCTCCCTCTCTCACTCCCCCTGCTTGCGTTCCCTCTCTCGCTGTGTCTCCCTCTGTCAAATAAATAAATAAAATCTTTAAAAAAAAAAAAAAAAGACCTCAGAAGGATTAACAATGATGTCCCAGTACCATACAGTCAGGGAAAAAAAAAAAAAAGCCCTCTAAAGAAATGAAGGGTATGCCTCAGTTTCTCTCAAGCAACCAACAGGGTTCACCTTATCTCAAAGACATTTGTGGGTGTGATGCTTTTATCTAGTGAATGTACCTCGAGAACATTTACTGAAGATGCACATGCTTCTTAAAAGACTGAGCTATGCAGAAACACTGCCATGTTTGGACTGAAGGAGACAGAAAGTAATCAATGGTAAGAGGGCTTTGGGCCCACAGAATTCTCCTGGCAGGAAACAGAGAGAGGTTCTCAGCTACAGACACATGTGACCTCTCCTGAAAGGGGAATAAAAGCCTTGAAGGATGAGCCGAGAGCCATGGAAAAGGTTCCCAGGCCTTCGGACCTCATCAAAGACCTTCCAACATTTCCCTGAGGTGTCGTAATTGCCATGGACCAGTAACTCCTCTGTGCCTCTCATTGCCTTCTTTTCCGAATGGGAATCGCCTACTTCACGGATCCAATGCCTGTCCCGCCTTTATCTGTTGGGCATGTGGGGAGCAGATAACTGGTCTCTCTAGTTTCACATGCCTACAGACCGAGAAAAACTACCCGAGGAGCAGGACTCAAAGCATTATACTCCAGGAGCCTCATGTACACCTGGACCTGGTTTAGATGATGATGTTTTAGACTTTGAGCTGACCCTGTCACAAGATTATACTTTTTGGAATGTCAGGAGAAGGTAAGTATGTAGTTCCTGTGAGAGAAGCCAGAAGCCTGGGAAAGGCAGGCTCTAAAACAGCTCCTGACCATCCCTGCCTCTTAGTACTCACACCTTTATGTAATCCCCTCCTCTTGAGTGTGAACTGAATGTCCTAATTCACTGCCAACAAGCAGAATATGGCAGAAGTGATGGGTGAACTCTCTTTCTCACTCTCAACTCTATCTGGCTCAGTTAGCTACCATGTCATGACATCCTACGAAGAGATCCACGTTGTGAGGGACAAAGGCCCAGCAACACCCTAGTGAGCTCAGAAGTGGACCCCACACTCCCATTAAACGATCTGATGAGACCACATACCTGGCCAACTGCTTGACTCAACCTCGTGGAGGCCTTTGAGCCAGATGTACCCAGCTCAGCCATGCTCAGATTCCTGACCTATTAAAAACCATGAGATAAAAAATATTTGTTTTCAACCTCTAAATTTGAGGGTAATGCATTACATGGCAATGGATAACTAATATAGATATTTAGAAAAATGTTAAGACCGTCTCCTCTGGGACATCCAGAAAAAGCGGTATGGCTAACAAAAAGCCAGTGGGGATGAGGTACAGAAAGAAATGTCTGCTGTATCCCTCCCTCACCAAGCACATGCACGTGCACACCCATTTACACACGTGCACACACATGCACAGACCCTCACTCACTATGTCCATATATCTGTAGAGGTAACAATAATTCTCCTGCCCACATAATCCAGAGAGTGTGCAGGTTAGCTGGAGAATATGGCCGGGCATATAAACATGGTCAGAGGACAATGAGTCAAGGAACATCTTGCTATGGGACAAATGAAGAGAGAGCATGGTTGTCACTAGTGGAAGGGAGAGAGAGAAATGGGAAGAAGGGAGGGCAAGAAGGAAGAAAACTGTATCTTGTTTAAATATGAAGGCCACAACACACAAGAGCTGAGGTAAAACACACAGAAGAAATTTCAAGAACATTTTCCAGAATATTCCATACGTCGTGTGCATTAAATCAGTACCACAATCTTCTATGGCACTGTCAGCAAAAACGTGGATAGTGAAGCATTGAGACCAGACTCTATGTTTTGTTCCTTGAGGTATAGTTCTGCACCAAGAACTCCAATGGATAAAACTGCCTTTTGGGGGACAGCAAAATTAAACAAGTGGGAAGTACCTTGGGGGAACATGTGGTTTTATTCGCTAGATGAGTAAAGAATGTGAAGGCCAGAGAACTAAAGCTATACACCCACGTCCTCACAGATAATGAGGGGCAGAGCTAGATGAGAGGATCCCAGGCTGACCTGCTTTTCATAGGATCACTGATTTGTGAGAAGAGACATTTTTAGCAGTAAAGGGAACATCAAGAGGCCGGTTGCTAAAAAATGGAGCAAGCAGAGTGATTATCTAAACTAGGAAGAGAAAAAGATGTAATGGCCGGAATCATGAGGGTAGAAATAGAAGATATTAAAACTCAGTTTTACTATCCTATTGATTTCAAGCATGAGTACAGAAGCAGGATGGGTTTCCCCAAGGATGCTAGAGTTCAGGCTACGTGGTCACCGGCATAAACTAGCCTGTAAAGTAAATATTCATTTTGCACAAATTAGAAGAGAACTGATTTTCACTGCAATCTGTTAAAACAAAACAAAACAAAACAAACAGACAAAAAACAAAGAGACTAAAATTTAGCATTAGTTGCCATTAGCCATAAATACTGGCATTCCGGAAACTACGCAAACGACTGATAGAGCAAAGCCCTAAATTGGAATGTGTTCAGGGATGTGCTTAACATATTCTGTGGCTTTGCTCGTTACTCCAAGGAAACGGTCAGCACATTCTAAGCAAATGGCTCACAGAGAAGCACATTCAGAATGAGTTTGAGTTTGGTTGCTATTTGTACATTGCCTCGATGTTTGCAAATGCCTGTGTGTGTGTTCCTTGAGGACAAGGTGGAGATCAGACAGAATGGGAACACTCCTGCCAATCCTCAGATGCAGGCAGACGTTGTGAACAACCCTCAATTTTACAGTCCCAGAGAGATTTGAACTTTAGCAACAGCATTGCTAAGCTGCCAGATTTCTGAGTCATGGATAAAAATCCATCGTTTTTGTTTTGTTTTCCTTTTATCTTGTTTTTGTTCATTTTGGAGTCAAGAAACAGATCTTCTCCACATGGTTACAAAATCCTCAAAAATGGACACAGGAAGATTTCCTGAGGAGCACCCTCATATCAAAAGTCTGCAGCTTACCGAAATAAGTGAATAGATTTCAGGTGGCCCAAGTGTCTTTATTATTAGCCTCACATCACCAGACAAGACACTCTGAAATGATGCTTCCCCATGCCCTTGGCAGAAGATGATTTAGTTTGCCTACAGACACTGAAGTTCTGCAAAAACTGAGCAACAGACCAGAGCCAGCCAACTGGAATATTCTGGAAGCACACGCTTCCCCCAAAGGGTCAAAAGACACACAAATACTAGGAAAATATATCAAAGAGGCTACCACTTTGGGCCCCCAAATATTTATTTATGTTTAGCATCTCACTGTTTTCATAATCAAAGCCCTAACATCAGGAGAGAAGAATCTGCTGGGGAGGATTATCACAATAAGGTGAATTTTAACAGAAATACAAAACCTTAGAACTCCTATAAATATGCTAGATAGCTAGGTTAGGACAAGAGTAGAAGGAATGAGGAGAATTTGCCTGGTGCACTCCACGCAGAAAGCAATCTCACGTGGGACAAGTCTAGGGTCTATTTCATCCTCTTGTGAAAAATACCGATTCAGGGCTCAGATAAGATGCTAAACAGAATTCACTTGACAGGCTTTTGCAGGAGGCAAAATACCTTCAATTAATCAGAACGGCAAAGCCGTGTACGTACATATACAAAATGTAGATGTGCAGAAGGAAGTACATCCTGGGCTGGCCCAGAGCCAGATAAACACGTGACCCAAAAACCTTCACAATTGTAGTGGGCTCAAGTCTGGAAAAGTGATTAAGTATCTAAATGCAAGTGTCACCACTCTGTGGCCCCCCAGGGGATGTTGGGAGAGAAAGGAAGGCTCTTATATCCTAATTAAAAGTCCAAGCTTTTGCCCCATGGAATGCAAAACGCCTTTGCATACAGGAAACTGTTCTTTATCCAGCTACACTCATAAAGCTGTCAATAAGTTGAGAAAGTAGCCTTGATGGTGTGGAAAAAACCACTTCTTTTAAAGTGCTGGCTGCTAATAAAAATCTTTTCTGTTCAATGAAGTCCAACAAATCATCTAGGATCATATAAATAGCAAATTTAACAGCAAATTAGCAAGGCTTATAAAATATATGACCACTTAGGCAGCCAGGAAAGCTAAAAATCAAGGTTGGAGAATTACTAGATTATGGTTAAAAGATTTTTTTTTTCTTTTTATGCTTTTCATTGGAAGACTTTAAAACTGTATTTTGAATGACTAAACTGCCTTTAAAAGGGGATATAATTAAACTAGCTGCTTTTGCAAGGGTCAGGCCTCTTGCACTTGATAACCACCCGAAAATGAGTAATGATCTGCCCACCATGAGGGATCAGTGTGGAGGATTCCAGACTAGTCATATCTGGCATATCATCTTCTGGTTATCTGGTAACGGGTGTTAGACATGTATAAAAATATAGCAACTACAGTTATGGGGGGAAAATGATCATATCATCTCTACAGACCCTAATGCTTCCAGAAAAAGAAAATAGGGGCTTTCCTTTGAGATCCTGATAAAGCTGGGAGCCAGAGTTTACTTTGAAGGAGTCATTAATATCATTAATATTTAGCCTGTAAATTCTCAATTATTTTCTCTCCCCCGTTATAGGGATTCTCACTAGTTGTGTTCTGGAACACACATGGGCACATTCCTGATGTTTCATGGAAGGTTATGTGGACTCTTCACTGAAAGTAAATTCTCAGAGCTGGTAACTTTGCAATAAAAAGTCCTTTGCACCAAATTTTGGCTCACACAATCCCTGCTTGGCTCTGAAACATTTTTAGGAACATTGAAAAGGGAAAAAAAAAAATCAGTACTTTCAAGTTTCCATCTTTGCTAGTATTAGTAGAATCGACGTATTTAAGATGATTTCTTGCCTTGTTATTTACAGCTGTTGTGGTCCGTCCAGAACTTTTGCTTCTAAGGATGCTTTTTCAAGAACATCTGGATGCACGACAGCTGAAACTAAGCATCCCAATTCTTTTTCTTCATCTTCCCCACCTCTTAAGAATTAAAGAAAGTGATTATCAGAACAAAGGAGGGAAGGGACTTTGTGTTCTCCTCAAGCACGGAAACAAAGAAAGCGTATCTTCTGGGTCCTGCGGGCTTGGACTATAGTCAATGGAAGTGAGGAGAGCACACCAGGGATGGAGATGGATGGGAGGTGACCACACAGACTCCAGAGCACCACTGTCCAGCCGACATATGATGCAATACACAAACATGAACCACGTATGTAAGTTTAAAATTTCTGGCAGCCACATTTTTTTTTTTAAAGTAAAAAGCTGGTGAAAGTAATTTTAATTGATTTTATTTAACCCATCATAGCAATATGTGATGTTTATAAAAATCATCAATGAGATCAATTACATTCTTTTGTTTAACTAAGTCTTCAAAATCCAGTGTATATTTTATATTTACAGCGCATCTCAATTGGACTGGCACATTTCAAGTGATCGGTGGCCACGTGTGGTCCTGGTTACCATATTGGGGAATGTGGGTTTATAGGACAAGTTGAACTACACTAAAGAACCAGAGATACAAGGCTTCTCCTTAAAACATCTTCTGCATGAATTCAGTAATACACATTTCTGAACTGCTGAGGCTCTTGCCAATGTTGCAGGAACCCCTGTCCCCCCAAATCTATGCCCTGTGCACCAGGAAGATACAGCAACACCATTTGCTGTCAGAACAGGAAATCACATTCAGAAAACTTGCTTCCTCATACATCTTCCCTCTAGCTACCCCCACAAACACACATACGCTGCACCCTCATTTTAATAAATACAAAGAAGAAACTACATAAAAACCCAATTTCCCCACAAATATTTATTCAATAATCCATAATTATTTATTTTTTATTTAGAGATTTTTTTTTAAATTTATTTACTTGAGAGAGAGAGTGAGCAACAGAGAGCACAAGCTAGGGGAGGAGCAGAGGGAGAGGGAGAAGCAGACTCCCCGCTGAGCAGGGAGCCCAACATGGGACTCGATCCCAGGACCCTAGGATCACGACCTCAGCTGAAGGCAGACGCTTAACTGACTGAGCCACCCAGGTGCCCAACAATAAGTATTTTTTTTAAAAAAAGAAGGACAGTGATTCAACACAATTAAATTCAACATATATACTGAGAAGCTCTCAGGAGTCCCAAAACTGTGCTAACTATTAAAGGGGATGCAGAAGAAAGAAATGCCCTCTAGGAGATCCACCTTTGGTAAAAAAAAAAAAAAAAAAAAAAAAAAAAAAAAAATTAATTTAATTTAATTTAAAAACAAAATAAATTTAAAAAAAATTAAAAAATTGTAAAAGCATACAAACACATAAAATAGTTAAATAATAAAACAAATGAGAAATTAACCACCAGAATGAAGGTGTGAAGAGTTAAGGCCAACCACCAAGTTAAAGAGAACAGCCCCCACAAGGATTGCCCTCACTTCTGACAGATTACAAATTCAGGGGGTGTCCTGGCTCAGGTTGCTATCACAAAAATACCATAGACTGGATGTTTTAAACAACAAACCTTGACTTCTCACAGTTTTGGAGGCTGGGAAGTCCAACACCAAGGTGCTGGCAGATTCAGTGTCTGGGGAGGGCTCTCTTCCTGGGTTGTAGACCATTGTATTCTCCCTGGGTCCTCACATGGTAGAAGGGGCGAGGGAGTGCCCTGAGATCTTTTCTATAAGGGCATTACTCCCATTCACCCTCATGATGTGATAACCCCTCAAACGTCCGAGCTCAAACGTCCGAGCTCCTTATATAAACACTTGGGGCTTAAGATTTCAACATATGAATTCTGGAGGGATACAAACATTCATTCCATAAAAGGGATTCCCCCCAAAGCCACTCTCAGTTTCAATAATTCACTAAACTCTCAGTTTTAAATGAATTTCACTGAAAGCTGTTATACTCATGGTTACGCTTAACTATAGGGAAAGGATGCAAATTAAAATCAGCCAAGGGAAGGGACACATACGGCAGAGTGGGAGACTTCCAAATGCAAAGCTTCCGGTCATCGCTTCCCTGTGGGGTCATGGACAATGTTAACTCTTCCCTGTCACTGTGGGTGACAATATGCAGGGAGTATCGCCAACCTGGGAAGAAGTTCAGCCCAGCCTTTGGTGTCCAGAGTTTTTATTAGGATTCAATTCCATACTGCCTGCATGGCTGTTCAGCCCCTTCCAGAGGTCAGGTTAACGCCTTTAGTCTCCAGTCCCTCCAGGGGCCAGAACTGATCCCACATGGCCCAAAAGCCCCAACATGAACCACATGGTTAGAACAAGCAGTGCCAAGGCCCCCAGGCAAACAAAGACAGTTCTATGAGGCAGAATATTCCAGGTGTCTAGAGATTACCTCCCAATGGCTTTGTGCACAAAAGCCAGACATCTCTTTGGATAAGGTTAATTCTTCACTAGACAGAGGGGACAGAACTGCCAGAATATGGAAAGATCAGGGCGGATGGAAGGAACTGGAAAGAGTAAGGGATTTTTATTCATTCAGACATTACAGTGAATTGAATTCTAATACAAATGGAGAAGCTTTAGAGATCCTTGATCAGGGGAGCAGGAAAATGCCCAAATAAGAGTGTTTTTGGAAGATGAGTGTGATTTTGAACTCTGCTTCTGTCTTTCCACTCTCTTCCTAGGGAATCATACCCAGTCTCGTGTTTTTTAATAAGTTGATCATGCTCTAATTTATATCTCTGGACTTGAACTCTATCTGGAGCTCCGGATTCAGATAACTTACAGTCTACCTGACATTCTTTAATCCCGCTTCCTCTCTCAACCAACATCTAGTCAAGCAGCACTAATACCCCAAACCCAAATTCTATCTTAAGTCTGACCACATGCAGCCAAGCCCACTGCCTGGGGCAACCCTGGTCCAAGCCAGCTTCATCTCTCATTTAGATTCCTCTAATAAAACCTGCTCCGTAGCTGTCCGCTTTCCCTGCACAACCCACTCCCCACTCAGCAGCCCAAGCGATCTCTTTAAGGCATAAATCATATCATGTGACATCTCTACTTAAAGCCCCTCAATGGAGCTCCCCAACTCATTTAAAATAATATACAAGTTCTCACCATCACCTTCAAAACCAGCATGGTTCCACTGCTTTTAACTTCAACTCACATGGCTCTCTTATTCTCCACCCTCACTGGCTTTTCTCCTGGATGCAATGAGCTCCTTCCCATCTCTGGGCTTCTGCGTGTTCTTCTCTCAGATCCTGCCACAGCTGCTATCTTCTTACTATTTAAGTCTGGGCTCAAAAACAAGCTCCCCTGAGAGGTCTTCCCTGACCATCCAATCCGATTGGCAGTCACTTCTAATCAGAGCACCCTATTTTATTTTCTTGATATTAAGTATCATTCTCTTGACTTAGTTTGTATATTTATCTTGTATCTGTTTACTTGGGTTTTTGTTTTTGTTTTTGCTTTTTGAGGAAGAGAGAAAGCATGAGCGGGGGGAGGGGCAGAGGGACAAGGAAAAACAGACTCCCCCCTGACCAGGGAGCCTGACAAGGGGATGATCCCAAGACCTCCTGAGACCACGACCTGAGCTGAAATCAGGCGCTTAACCGACTGAGCCATCAAGTTTCCCCTGTTTACTTGTTTACTGTCTTTCTCTCTTAGTAGAAAGTAAAATTTTGCCCATTTTCCTTGCTTCTCGATTTCCAGTCCCTTCCTCAGAGCTGGACACATAATACGCACCTCATTGGATACTTGTTGAATGAATAGTAATGGGCTTCAGGATTTATTACAAGCATTCAAAATTGTTAAGAAGAAAAAGTCTGTTTTTTTCAAGTTTCCTTTTTTCAAACTCTTTTGTGTGTGTGATGCCTTCTCTCCAACAATAAATTATAATAAACTTTATCCTCGACCTTATCCTAACTTTCTCCTTCAAAGAAGCTAAGGTATAAATGGGTGATAAAGTTAAGGCTTTTGAAACTGGGACAAAGCACGACATCAGTGATCTTTAGATCATGGCATTCCCAAACCACATAAGGTGAAGTTCTCAGTTCCTGAATTCATCCAATTTTTCTGCTGGAGTATTTTTTCATGTTGAGCTCTCCAGAGTGCATAGTCACCTAGTATCTTTTCTCCTGAAAGATGATCACACAAATAACTTCACAGACAGGTGCCAGTGGAATGGACCCTCAATGGTCACATTTCTAGCCAGCTGAGCTGGAGAGTTTGTGGTCTGGAAGACTTCCCCAGTGCCCTTAAAATAGCTACCTACTGCAACTAAGTATACAACAGCCCTGGTTAGGGGAATAAGAAAATAGAAGTACAAAGTATTTCAATATTACATGTGAGGGATTAGTGAGATCCTAAACTTTTAGGAAGCAGTGGGAGTCAAAGGGAAGAGATACTTTGAGTAAATAAACAGCAAACAGCAACTGCTTAGAAATAGGGAACAATAAAGAGAGTAAAAACAAGATACTGAGCCTTGTTGCAAAATGAACAAGAGAAAACTTTGATGAGAACAGAATTCTGGTGAGGAAGAACAGGTCGAGTTTGGAGTAATGGCAGAACAGCTAACCACAAATGTCAAAAAAGCAACTAGAAAACATGGGGATGGAGTTCCATGGTAGCTTGAGGCTGGTGATCAGACACTAGTAACTCATGGCCTCGCTTGCACATGCAAAGCCCCTAAGTAATATAAATGAGAAATTCCTAGGTCCCGAAACAGACACAAAGGGAGATACCACAGTCTGTGGTACAGGCACAAAAAAACTGTTACATAAATACGAAACACCAGGTATTTAATGACTCAGAACCCAGATATTAAGCTTGGGTGACATAACTTTCTGAGCAGCAGAATCACCATAGTAACAGATTATTTCTGGGTCCTGGTGTGGCTATCCCAGCAGGAGATACAATAAAACTCTGGGAGTCCCTCGTTCAAGTCTCTTCAGATCTGGTAAGTCTGAAGAGCTGGCCAACAGTCAGTCACCACTACCCTGGTGCATGTGTGCTCATGAAATTCAGAAGGAAGCAACAGAGGACCCCCACTCACTGAGACATGGCCTTTCTGTACACTGATTTCATATCGTTTTTTGAGTAAAGCTAATGAATAGAAATGAAAAGTCTCCGACTTTGATTTCTAAGACAGTTCAATCCAATGTGTGTCCTTCAGGATCCAAGTCCTAAGACACTGAAATTTTTATGTGAAAAGTAATGAAACATTTTTAAAGTAACAAAATATACAACCATCAGAAAAGAGGTATCAGCAATAAATCCATGCCCTCAACTTCCTAGATCTACGAATGGGCTCCTGCTAGCCATTCGCTAAAATTAACCTCATTCACATTGAACTCCAGCTATTTCTGATCTTCTGCTACTGGGGATTTCGAAATGAAGCTTCTGGTTGCCTGAACTTTGACTTTCTTCTCAGTAATGTCAGTGCCTGCTCTAGGATGATGATCGCCACGGGAGAATGCCCCCCTGATGAGTCCACATTCTTCTACTGGAGACCATGGTGGGTGTCCCAGTCTCCTCGTGGAAAGACCTCTCTCCTTGAGTCCAAAGGTCAGTTCTGGTCGCCTCTGCCACCCATTGGTGGAGCTGGTACCCAGAGTTCATATTCCTGGGGACAGGTGCCCAGAAACCGCTTCCCAGACTAGTTGCTGCTAAAGACACATACACCTCCCCTGGCCTCCATCAGAAAGTGGAAGATCGGAGTCTCTGTGGGCCAACATCCATGTATCTAAGGATAGTTCACTTTGCACACTAGAACCATCCCAAAGGACTTTTACTCTCTAGTCCCTCAGAAAGAGTGTGCCACCACCCCTTGCCCAAGACCAAAGATCAGCCTCCTGACTTGCTCCAGGATTGAGCATATTTCAGAGTAACTATGGGGTTTAAACAATCTCCTCCACCCAGATATTGTCATCCAAACCCCTGGAACTTTGCATATTACCTCATAGGGGGAAAAAAAGGACTTCGTAGGTGTGATTAAGGATTTTTGAGAAGAGATTGTCCTGGATTATCAGAGCAGGCCCTAAATGTGACAACATACACCCTTATAATAAGAAGGAGGTGGAGAGAGAGAACAGCTCAGAAGAGAGGAAGCCAGGTGACCACAGAGATAGGAGTGATGTAACCACAAGCTAAGGGATGCCAACAACCATCAGAAACTGGAAGAGGCAAGAAAGTGATTCTCCCTTAGGGTCTCTGGAGGGAGGGCGGCTCTGCTGATACCTTAATTTCAGCCCTGTGATACTGACTTCAGATTGCTGGGCCCCAGAATGATGATGAAATTGATTTCTGTTGTTTTAAGCCACTAAGTCTGTGGTAATTTGCTACATGGCTCCTGGGTGGCTCAGTCGGTTAAGCACCTGCCTTCAGCTCAGGTCATGATCCCGGGGTCCTGGGATCGAGCCCCGCGTCGGGCTCCCTGCTCCGCGGGAAGCCTGCTTCTCCCTCTCCCCTTGCTTGTGTTCCCTCTCTCGCTGTGTCTCTGTCAAATAAATAAATAAAATCTTTAAAAAAAAAATAAAAGATTTTATTTACTTATTTAGAGAGAGAGCACACAAGCAGGAGAAGAAGAGGGAGAGACAGAATCTCAAGCAGACTTTGTGCTGAGCAGGGAGCCCAATACAAGGCTCGATCTCACAACCCTGAGATCATGACCTGAGCCAAAATTAAGAGTTGGACACTTAACTGACTGAACCACCCAGGCGCCCCTACAGCAAATATGATTCTTATAAGGCTCTTTGGTATTTAAGACTTTGTTTTTAATATAAATTACCTAGCCACTACTGGCTCAAACGTTACCAAAAAATTACTATAATATCTTCTTCTGATTACAAAAGCAACATCTGTGTTGGAAACTACAGAAAGTCTCTAAAAAGAAAATTGACATTATAAGTGGTTTTTGTGCCATGAGATAAACTTACTTAATTTTTTAAGAATATTTTCTTCTGGTCTTTGCACATACAAATATTTTAGGGGCGCCTGGGTGGCTCAGTCGATTAAGCATCTGCCTTCGGCTCAGGTCATGATCTCAGGGTCCTGGGATTGGGCCCCACGTCAGGCTCCCTGCTCAGTGGGGAGCCTGCTTCTCCCTCTCCTCCCCACCTGTGCTCTCTCTCTCAAATAATTAAAATCTTTTTAAAAAAATGTTGTGTATTGTGTACTTTTCATAATTCTTAAAAATCCTGTTTTTATATCTTCTTCCTATTGCATATTTTTTCTAATTTCTTCATTAATACCACCTTAACATTGTTTTATTTTCTCTAAGAACTTTCTATTTGACAACTTATCAATTCCATTTTCTTCTTTTATGTCTTATTAATTTCTGCTCTTATTATTCCCTTTCTCCTGATTCCTCAGTTTACTCGGTTCTTTGTTATTTTTCTAGTTTCTTCTGTTCAACACCAAATTTATGTTAACTCTTCTTGTAGAGTAATGAAGTGTAACAGTAATATTTTTAAATTTATTAGTAGGCTTCCCCATTTTGTCTTTCCAAGGCATAATATTCACCCGTCTTACTGAGGCATCCCACCTGCCTGAGAGGTAATCAGAAACTGCTGCAAAATAAATTCAAATGAAAAGATTGAAGCAATGAACATTCAGCTTCTGACACTGAAGGGTAGGGTTTTGCAACAAGACCTATGTCTGTCTTGAGAAAAGATTGTCTAACATGCTTCTCCTCCTCTCTTATCATATCAAGTGACAGGCTACAGGGTATTTAGTAAAGATGGTCCTAGCGTGCAGAAGAAAATGGAATAGGTTATACCTTTCCTGCCACTGGAAGAACCAGGCAGGACAAAGGAAGAAGGCAGCCAGATACATCACTCACTTTCCCTTCCCGGCACTCTCATCCAGAAAAAGAAAGATGTATGGATAAAACGTTCTTTTATAAAACTCTATTGTTGCAGTTTTTACTTTCTCATTCTAGTTAAAGAAATATTTTTAAATTTCTACGTATTTTGATTTTGTTTTGTGTTCATCTTACCCCTTTGTTACTTATTTCTGATTGTATTGCAAAGTGGTAAGAAACTGTCCTGTAAAAAAGACAGTCTCTTCAACAAATGGTGTTGGGAAAATTGGACAGCCACATGCAGAAGAATGAAACTGGACCATTTCCTTACACCACACACAAAAATAGACTCCAAATGGTTGAAAGACCTCAATGTGAGACAGGAGTCCATCAAAATCCTAAAGGAGAACACAGGCAGCAACCTCTTCGACCTCAGCCGCAGCAACTTCTTCCTAGAAACATCGCCAAAGGCAAGGGAAGCAAGGGCAAAAATGAACTCTTGGGACTTCATCAAGATAAAAAGCTTTTGCAAAGCAAAGGAAACAGTCAACAAAACCAAAAGACAACTGACAGAATGGGAGAAGATATTTGCAAATGACATATCAGATAAAGGGCTAGTATCCAAAATCTATAAAGAACTCATCAAACTCAACACCAAAAGAACAAAGAATCCAATCAAGAAATGGGCAGAAGACATGAACAGACATTTTTCCAAAGAAGACATCCAAACGGCCAACAGACACATGAAAAAGTGTTCAATATCGCTCGGCATCAGGGAAATCCAAATCAAAACCTCAATGAGATACCACCTCACACCAGTCAGAATGGCTAAAATTAACAAGTCAGGAAATGACAGATGTTGGTGGGGATGCGGAGAAAGGGGAACCCTCCTACGCTGTTGGTGGGAATGCAAGCTGGTGCAGCCACTCTGGAAAACAGTATGGAGGTTCCTCAAAAAGTTGAAAATAGAGCTACCATATGATCCAGCAATTGCACTACTGGGTATTTACCCCAAAGATACAAAAGTAGGGACCCGAAAGGGTACGTGCACCCCGATGTTTATAGCAGCAATGTCCACAATAGCCAAACTGTGGAAAGAGCCAAGATGTCCATCAACAGATGAATGGATAAAGAAGATGTGGTATATATACACAATGGAATATTATGCGGCCATCAAAAGGAATGCGATCTTGCCATTTGCAACGACGTGGATGGAACTGGAGGGTATTATGCTGAGCTAAATAAGTCAAACAGAGAAAGACATGTATCATATGACCTCACTGATATGAGGAATTCTTAATCTCAGGAAACAAACTGAGGGTTGCTGGAGTCGGGGGTGGGGTGGGAGGGATGGGGTGACTGGGTGATGGACACTGGGGAGGGTATGTATCCTGGTAAGCGCTGTGAATTGTGCAAGACTGTTGAATCTCAGATCTGTACCTCTGAAACAAATAATGCAATATATGTTAAGAAAGAAAAAAAGAAGAAGAAGAATGTAGCAGGAGGGGAAGAATGAAGGGGGGGAAATCGGAGGGGGAGAAGAACCATGAGAGACAATGGACTCTGAAAAACAAACTGAGGGTTCTAGAGGGGAGGGGGGTGGGAGGATGGGTTAGCCTGGTGATGGGTACTGAGGAGGGCACGTTCTGCATGGAGTGCTGGGTGTTGTGCACAAGCGGTGAATCATGGAACACTATATCTGAAACTAATGATGTAATGTATGGGGATTAACATAACAATAAAAAAAATTTTTTTTAAATTTTCAAAAAAAAAAAGAAACTGTCCTGTATTTCTCTTTGGGATTTTTTGAGAATTTCTACAAAGTCCAGAAGGTGGCAAGATGTTCTGGCGTTCTATTTGTTGCTTATGACCTTCATCTAATGTTGACAAATTTTGGCATTCTATTTGTTACTTATGACCTTCATCTGATGTTTATAAATTTCACGGCATTTTTAAATTCAGCAATGGTGCTTTTCTTACTAGAAAAAGTTCTGACCCCACATTAGTCTCCATCCCCTCTTTTCTGCTGTTTCAAATTCTATAAGCTTATTATTAAAACTACAAAGATTAATTAACTTCTTTGACATTTTTCTTTTCCAACAAAAGCCTAAACTCAGGTTACATTTTGAAATACATTAAAAAGTGAAGAGTATTTTCATATGCTTTTATCAAGACTTCATTTGCTCCTCCTCGTGGTCTCATACATTAAAACAGGGTGATGTATATAAGAGAGAACTTAGAAATGCATGGATTATCACAGCTTTGATAGGAATAAGCATGGTAAGAATTTAAGGAAATGAAAGAGGAAGTGAATGTATAAAGATGGAAAATTCAAAGCCTCAAAAATAAATGAATAAACTAAATATTGTGCAGTTTAATAAAAGTTTATTGAATGAATGAACAAAATTCCTTTAGCTATAAACTGGAATTAGCAGTTGGAGATAATTAAGCAACCAGGTCCAACAGCCTCATTCTGCCCTCTTATTTTGGATTAAGGGTCACGTGATGATTCTCTGGTGAAAAGCTGAAATTCGGAAGCCCAAATGAATGGTCCAAATAAAATAAGAGATGATATTTCTTTCAGATTTTTACAATTTTCTTTCTATTATTGACCTTCTTACATATCTCACTCTCTCATTCGTCTTCTGTTTCATTTCTTTAACAAATCAGCTTCCATTTCTGGACAAACTGGACTTCACTGTCGTCAATACTGGTTTTCGTCTTTTCATTGACAAGCTTAAAGGCAACAACAAAAACTAAATAGAACCTTCACCTTTCGATTAAAAAACTGCGTTGCAACAACCCTTCAATTTCAGGTTCATCTTCTGCTATTCAGCAGTCAACCTGGAGAGGTGATCATGGGTCTGCATTAGGGGCAGCCTGGAGGGTGGTCCACATGAGCGAGGTTGAGGTCACTGCAGGGGCAGGGTGAAGGGTCAGGCTTTCCCTGCTGCACCTGGAGGATTTATAAATGGGGATATTTTAGTCTCTAGCACAGGCCACTCCTTAGCCTGAGAGAGCACAAATATTTACAGAAGGAAAACCAAATAGGAACACTGCTGCATTGCTGGGCTGTGCTGCTGAACTTAATGGAGGGTTTCTTTCCCCCTATGGATTTCAAAGCAGCCTGAACTAAGGATCCTAAAGCAAACAGCATATCTGAGATTTAATGGGAAGGAAAACATGCGTGTAGCATAAAAGCCCCATTATTATTCCTTAGCACTTAATTCTAGACAAAGAGCATTGCAGTGACTTTTCGATGCGCCACTCTATCCCCCTGCCTATGAAGGAGGTCAGCGGCTCAGGCAGTGATACGGTTGGACGACATCCACCACGAGCTTCAGCCTCTTGAGTACCAGGAAGCAGTGATGTGCGGTGAGAGTAGATGGATTCATGGTGCAGTGACACCCGTGAACAGGGCCAGGTGATGAGCCCTACCACCTGAGATGATCACTGGGAAGCTAAATGCTGTAAAGGGAGGGGATAGGGCTGGAGCCCAACAGAACCAAATATGAACCCAAGGTCTACCAGTAGTTCTGTAGGTTTGGGACTCACACTTGATAATTTCTTTTCTCCTTTGGTCTTTTTTTTTTTTTTTTCCAATTGAGATGATTTGCAAATGGTATAATGCACATAATACCACTGTACAGAGCAAGGTAGAAAACATTTCCATCTCCCCAGAAAGCTCCTTGAGTCCTTTTTGTCATTTCTCCCGAGTAACTACTATGCTGATGCTGATCACCACGGACTGGTCATGTCCCCTTCTGGCATCACACAACACACACTCTCTTGTGCTTAGGCTTCTTGCCAACAGTGTAATGACTGAGATGCATCCATGATACTGAGTGTATCCACAGTTGGTTCTTTTTTATTGGTGAGTAGTGTTCTTCGTACAAATACATCACAGTTTATATTACAGTTATCCATTCTCCTGGTGATGGACATTTGGACTGCTGACAGTCTGGGCTACGACAGTAGAGCTGCTTTGAACTGTTTGGGGGCAAACATCTGTGTGAATGTATGTGCTGATTTCTCTAGAACTGGAATTGCTGGATCAGGTAGGGTAGGGAAATGTTTAACTTTAAACAAAAATGGCTAAGCAGTTTTCTAAAGTGGCTGGACCACTTTACCCTCCCGACAGCAATGTACGAGAGCTTGTTGATCAACATCCTTGACAATATTTGGTCTTGTCAGATTTTTAAATTTTAACTATTCATGTGGGGGTGGCGTGTAGGGATATCTCATTTGGGTTTTAGTGTGCATTTCCTTGATGAATAATGATTTTTTGAGCAACAATGTTTCATATGATTTCTGACAATTCACATCCCTTCTTTTGTATAGCACTGGACTGAATCTTTTGCCCCTTTTTAATCGGTAGTTTGGTTTTGTTTTTGATTTGTAGGATGTAGGATTCTGATGAGTTCTTTGTTAAATATATATATCACTCTAATATTTATTAATTCTGTATGCTCATTTATAAAATGGGGTTAACATTATTTATGAAGATTAAATGAGTTGATGTATTATGCCTTCTGTCACTTCCATTTCTATACTCCTAAACACAGATAGCTTCCAGGGCAAACACCATTTGTTGTAATTAATCAAAATCAAGTGATGTACGAGTGGGGAGAAAGTTCCTCATTCCCAAAGCAGGAAATTAAGAGAACTTGTCTTTAAAAATATAGGCATATAGGGATTACCAAAATTGTACTTTTTAAAAGTAACTAGAACAAATATTCACACCTTTCTAACGCCTGGTAAAATCACCCACAGAACAAAAGAAACAGACCACATTATGGTAGATTTTTAAAGCTACAAAACCAGAAAATGTATCATGAAGTATATAACATAATTAAGACCAAACCTGTATCATATCATTAAATAAAATGTACTAAATGCATTCATCAATAGAAAAAAGACATTTGGGGGGTGCCTGGGTGGCTCAGTCGGTTAAGCGTCTGACTCTTGGTTTCGGCTCGGGTCGTGATCTCAAAGTCATGGGATCGAGCCCCATGTCAGGCTCTGTGCTCAACACAGAGTCTGCTTCAGATTCTCCCTCCCTCTCCCTCCCACTCACTTTCACTCTACAATAAATAAATAAAATCTTTTTCTAAAAAAAGAAAAAAGACATTTGGATTGGGTCACAAAACAAATGTTCCAGATAGGAGACACAGCGGAAACATGATTCAGAAAGATTGGCTGTAATGGATTGGCAACTCTTACCAACACAGCATTTATGTTCACAAAGCAAAAACCATGGGAGACACTATTGGGAAATAAATAGAAATACATTAGGAGAAGGACTTCTTTTAAAAGATTTGATTTATTTATTTGACAGAGAGAGACATAGCGAGAGAGGGAACACAAGCAGGGGGAGTGGGAGAGGGAGAAGCAGGCTTCCCGCAGAGCAGGGAACCTGATGCAGGGCTTGATCCCAGGACCCTGGGATCATGACCTGAGCCGAAGGCAGACGCTTAACGACTGAGCCACGCAGGGGCTCCTAGGAGAAGGATGTTTTAATTCACGTATTTCAGTCCATAAGAGAAAAAACTGAGCAATCATAAGTAAGAAGAGAGAAGAGGAAGAAAATAGTATTTTCAAAATTTGGCCATGTATTAAGCCATAAGAAAATATCAATACATTTCAAAAAGACGAAAAGTGCAAATTAATATCAAACCAGAAAACAAAAGCCCTATCTCTTAAAAATTTTAAAACACTTTCTCATCAACTGTTAAATCAGTGAGGAAAGCTAACTTCATCTGTAGAACTTCAAAAATGAACACTGAAAATGTTACATATTAGACCCCATGAAATACAGTGAAAGCAATGCTCAGAGGAAAGCTGATAGTCTTCAATATGTGTTTTAAATGAAAGAATAACAATGTGTGAATTAGGCATTCAACTCAGGAAATCAGAAAAACCACCACCAAAAACTGAATAAAACAAAAAGGAATAAATTAAGATTAAAAAAAACTAATGAATTAGAATACAGAAAATGGAATAATTAATAAATAATTCCAAGATCTGGTTCTTTGAAATAGAAAATAGAAAATAAATTAACTTGCATCCAACTTAAAATTAAAAAGCAAGCTTGAATAACAACACAAGAAGAGGAAATAACCACAAATACAGAGAGAAATTTTTTAAAAGACAAGTTACTACTTTCCTCTACTTTGTGAAAATAAACTTGAAAGCTTGAATAAAATACATGCTTTCCTAAGAAAGTATGATTTATTAAAATTGACACCAGAAGATATGAGAAGTCCAAACACATCAATAACACATCAATTACAGTAGAAGAAACAGAGAGAGTTGTCAAGAGCTCTACTCCACAAAACACCCAAACACAATTAGTTTCATGGCATAAAGATTCCAAATCTTTAAAGAACAGATAACTGCAATTTTATTTCAACTGTTCAAGGAAAAAAATTAACTTTCACAGAAAAAAAGTGATAAATTGAACTACCTGCAATCATGAATTATCACATTAAAAAAACAGGAAAGTCAAAAGACAACAAATGGAAAAACACATTTACAACTCCTATCCCTAATGTTAATAAATTTCTCCCAAATCAATATGGAAAGACAACCACCTAATAGAAAAATGAGTAAAGTATGTGTGCACAGTGCACGGGACATGAAATATATTCATATATCCTTAACCTCACTCATAACAGGAAGGTAAATTAAAACTAGAATCAAAGAACATTATTCATAATTGGATTGGCGACACAAAGATTTTATAAACCAGCAAGGCTTGAGTAATGGCAGACTGCCAATTAAAGGACTAGTTTTTAAATGTTGGATTAATTTATGTATATTTTAACAGGTAAATAATCAACTTTTTAAATATATTACAAAAGAACTGACCATGAAAAGTCTCCCACCTAACCCTGGCCACCCAGTTTCCTTCCCCAAAGTCAACTATATTATCAGTTTCTGAGGGAGTCTTCCAGAACTACTTTAATTATATTCATTCAGTCACTTATTCATTCAGTTATTCACTCAGAAACATTGAGCATGTACTATGAGAAGATACCGAAGGTTTTCATAAACAAAAGCTTTCCTCAAAAGGATTTTGCCCTCCTAGAGTTTTCATTCCAGTAGGGGAGACAGGAAAAAAAAAAAGGTAAAAAACATAAATAATGATGAAAAAAATAAAGCAGAAAAGCTGGATACGAAACTGCTATGGAAATGGTCTGAAATAGTAGGAAAAAAAAGTAAAAAACATAAATAATGATGAAGAAAAACAATAAAGCAGAAAAGCTGGATATGAAACTCTGCTATGGGAATGGTCTGAAGTACTAGAAACACAGGTCAAGGCAGACCTTATGGAGAAAATGGCTTTTTTAGTCAAGACTTGAAGGAACCAGGAGAGCCAGCTATACACCTGGGAAGGGCTGTCCAGGAAGAAACAACAAGCAGAAAAGCCTGTTAGAGAGAACATGCCCAGCTTGCCTGAGGGATTCTAGGAACACCAGTATGGCCGGAGCCCAGAGCAAGAGTGAGGGCTGGGGGAGTGACGGTCCTGTAGGTCACCCTAAGGACATTGGCTTGTTCTCTAAAGAAGATGGGGAATCTTTGAAATGCAGAAGAGGTCCATCATCTGACACTCCCTTTAAGAAAAACAACTCTAGAGACGAACCATGAGAGACCATGGACTCTGAGAAACAAACTGAGGGTTCTAGAGGGGAGAGGGGTGGGAGGATGTGGTTAGCCTGGTGATGGGTATTGAGGAGGGCACGTTCTGCATGGAGCACTGGGTGTTATGCACAAACAATGAATCATGGAACACTACATCTAAAACTAATGATGTAATGTATGGGGATTAACATAACAATAAAAAAAATTAAAAATTAAAAAGAAGAAAAACAACCCTAGGTGGACATCCAAGAGCAAGGACAGAAGCAGTGACCCGTTCAGAGCTGGTCTCAACCACCCATGAGAGATGGGGGCAGTTTGGACCTGAGTGGTAGCAATGACGGCGGTGAATGGAGTTGAATTCCAGATCTACTTTGAAGGCAGAGCAAACATGTATGGATTCCCCCATCCGTTTTTCATTCACAGATGCTAGCGTGCTAGGCATTCTTTTCTAAAACAGCCTTTTGGGTTTCACACTAGAACATGGCAGTTTTTCCACTTGAGTGAATGAAGAGCTTTCTCCTTGTTCTTATGACTGTACTGCATTCCATTCCATCAATGTTACCATAATTTATTTAACCAGTCTCATTTGATGGATGTTTCATTTATTTTCTGACCTTTTGCTCTTACTACTATGCGGAAATGAATGATCTTGTATGTGGGTCACGTCAGGCATTTGAGAGTATGTCTACAGGATACATTCATAGAAAAGAATCTGTTTAGTCGATGGGTAATCATATTCATAATTTTGACACATATTTTCTCACTGCCATCCAATCAAAATTGTTCGAGAGGACACTCCCACCACAATGCATGGGAGCTTCTTTTTCCTCACACCCTTGAGGTTGGATCAAAGTTCAGAGGTGTCCCTCCTGCTCCCAACTCAGCAACAATATTCCAAAGATTATCCAGCTTTTTGCTCTACATCTTTACGAAAACTGAGTATGTATATATTATTGTAGGGGATTCACTTGGGTACATGCAAGAATAGAAAGATGGTTTGGATTTTTAAAAGGTATTAGTCTAATAGTTAACATTACAGGTTTAAAATTTGATAAAATTCAGTATTGGTACCTAACGTAAAGTAAATCTTAACTCCATATCAAAGGCACTTCTTTTACTTGAAAAGCAGTTTCTTTTTGAAATCAGAAGTAAAATTTTAACATGAAATATTAGAAACATTCCCACTGACATCAGAAATAGGACAAAATGTCCTTTATTACTGCTGCTGTTGGACATTTCTCAGAGGCTCCCTGACAATGCAGAAAGAACAATCAAGAAAGAAAAAGAAAGAGCGCAAATCTGGTCATATATAAATAACATAAAGACCTGCATTAAAAAAAAAAAAGCTATCAAAGTAAAGCTTTTGGAAGTTCCTTCTATAAAAATCGAAATATCTGACATTACTGTAAACTGTATTTAAATTAAATTTAAAAGTTAAATATTTAACACCAGTTTAGCTTACGGTCATCAGAGAACATAGTACCATGGTAAAAATAATGCGTTCACTAAATTAAGAAATCTGGGAACAGAAATGTACTTGAAAATAGCTTTGGTGCACACATCATTTCAAAAGTGAATTCAAACAAGCTGTGATATTCCACTAATTGAAATAGAAGTTAGGTAGTGTTCTAGGGGTGCCTGGGTGGCTCAGTCAGTTAAGCGTCTACCTTTGGCTCAGGTCATGATCCCAGGGTCCTGGGATCGAGCCCCGCATCGGGCTCCCTGCTCAGCTGGGGGTCTGCTTCTCCCTCTCCCTCTGCCCCTCCCCACCACTCGTGCTCTCTCTCTCTCAAATAAATAAATAAAATCTTAAAAAAAAATAAAGAAGAAGAAGAGTTTGTGGACAGATTGTTAAAACACCACATTGGGTAAAACTACGTCAAAATAATACTGTTAAAAAAGATAATTCATATGTATGGATATGGGAAGATACAGAAGACATGTCAGAATTGTACACACTTACTGCATGACATCATTTATATTGAATGCCTATATGCAAACACCCAAATATGAAAATACAATTTTCTTTACACATATATTTTATAAACACAGAAATACAAATCTAGAAGTATCTAAAATGCCATGAGTCATTACCTCTGGTTCCCAAGAATGGAGTAGGATAGCAAATGATGTTCTTAATTTCATCTGTACTACTGATTATGTTTTACAATGAGAAAGGCATTCATGTATTACTTATATAATTAAAAACACATATATGGGTAAACATCTATGTGCGAATAAAATTAATGGAAGGCAGAATACTCAGTGGAAAAGACTTATGATCGTATAAAGACTGGGTAAATGCAGTTGTGCCTTGAGAGTTGGGTAAAATCCCAAAACTCAAGAGTCACTCCCAAGACTGGGGTGAATGCAACTCTTCTTCCCAGGTGAGTCCTTTTGTATTAGCTCCTTTGAACAACTGGTTACCTAAAATGTATGTTGGATAATGACAGCAGTTCCAATCAGCACAGCTCCCTGGCAGAGCTCCCTCTGCCAACGTCAGTAGGGGCCAGTCTGCCCCTAATCATGAATGGGCTGCCAAAGAGCACCTGTCATGAGAGACTGACCAGCACCTTGATGCTGGGAAGGTCTACAAGAGATCAGCAAATCCAGGTAGCTACACCCAGTACTCACCTTACAGTCATCCTGAGTCAGAGTGAAACACTTCCGTTCTGTGGTTTCTCACCTTCTAAGCCTGGAAAGTGTGACATAGCTAGGATTTTTCTTGTTTAGAAAAAAAGGACTGAATTCTTCTAGCAAAGTGACTCTGTTAATAGAGACTATTTTCAAGGACAAGTACCAGAACGCCCAAAGAATACTGGCTTAAATAAGTAAGGATTTCTGGTTTTCACATAACGAGCTGGTCACCCACAGCCTGTGTGTCGTTGGCCACAACTGAGTCCCTTGGCAACTCCTGGGGCATAGGTGACTGGTAAAGCAAGTCTTGGGTTCTCTAGATGCCACAATGGAGCCAGGCAGAGGAAGGGAGCATCACGGGTTAGGAGCCAGCACTGCCTCCCAGAATGACCATTTCACTGGCTTGCTCTTTCCCTAGAGGTCAAGTCCTTCTCACGTTTCTCCCAAACATTTCAAGAAGTCCTCCAGAAGATGCTTCATTATTTCTCTCCTTGGTAGAATTCTACTTCCAGGTGAGCGCAATCACCTGATTTGTCTTGAAGCCCACCTGCAGCATGTACTTCCTGTACAACAATGTCTTGTAAGTCCTCCCCCACTTTCAGCTGCATTCTGGTGTCTTCTACATGGTGGAACATGACCACAGTGACTGGAATGGTGGCCCCACAAAAGATATGTTCTACCTCCTACGCCCCAGAATCTATGAATAGGACCTGAATTTGGAAAAAGCATCTTTGCAGACATAATCAAGTGTCTTGACATGGGAATCATCCTAGATCATCCAAGTGGCTCTGAGTCCAATGACAAGTGTTCTTATAAGGGACAGACAGGAAATGAGAAGACAGACACAGAGGCGAATGCCACATGAAGACGCAGGCAAAGACTGGGGTTAGGTGGCCACAAGCCAAGAAATGTCTAGAACCACCAGAATCTAGAACATGCAAGGAAGGCTAATCCCCACGAGCCTTCAGAGGGAGCACAGCCCTGCTGACAGCTTGATTTTGGACTTCTGGCCTCCAGAACTATGAGAGAGTAACTTTCCGTCATTTGAAATCACCAAGTTTGTAAGAATTTGTTACGGCAGCCCCAGGAAACTAATTAAGTGACCATGATGTTTTCGTTTTTGCCATCTACAAAGTCAACAGATCTCCAGAATTTTGCATACAGAACTCAAGAGTTCAAGTCACATCAACTATGCCTGTCCTAATTTAGATTTGAAAAGTTGATACAAATCTTTTTTTACATCAAAACCAATCCCGAATTTTTCTAAGTCTATATGATACATTCCAATTTATCAAAAAGGAGCTTTTCTCCATTAATCTTCCAAACTGTGGATTCAGTCTAGCTAATTTCCCACTCATTGATTTGGGGCAATAGCTTTATCAGGCCACTGATAAATTCCAAATTCACATGAATTGTCCTTCTTAAGTAGATTTTTAATGATAGCAAAGTGCATCTTTTAAGCTCCTTCTGAAAATTTAATTCCATACCAAATAGGGGTGTGACCCCAGATGATCTGAACACAAATTAAACATCCCAGTTCCACCCTTGGTCCATCCCTATCCTAGTGTCTCACAATCAGTTTTTATTGAAGATTATAAGTCTAATAATCTTTTGCTTTTTGAATCCCAACTTCAGGTCATCCCCATAACACATTCTGAAATGCCTTTCTGAATGGGAAGGAAAGATGGAACATTACAGACGACACCTCAAAAGCACTGATGTTCATACAGAAGCATGTCACTGTGTGATCCTCTGTCATATGTACCACAGAATAAAAAGAGCAGGAACCACTGCTCTATAGAAAACTATTGTGGCAGAATGGGAATATGCTTGGATTAGGGAGTCATGCAGGCGTGAGTTTAAAACCCTGGCTTCTCCATCACATGTGTAACCTCTGGAAGGTTCCTTACTTTCACTGAGACCTACTTTCTTCATCTATAAAATGCAGCTGATAATAACTACCTTGTAGGGTTGGGTTGGATTAAATGGGATGGCTCGTGTAGACAACTACATACAGTGACTGGTGCATACTAGGCCTTCAAAAGCAACTAATTGGCTTTCTTGAGCCTCATCCCCTCTCTACTGTTCTCTTTCCTAAGCCTTCCCCAAGTCCTGAAGCTTGCACGCACATGGCTCCATTTGTGGACTTAGGCATCTGCAATTCCCAATTTAAGACCAACATTAAGACAAACATATAATAGGCTCACCCACTTTAAAGTCCCCTCATTGGTCTCATGGTTTTGGAAGACAACCGGAGCCAGGATCCTGGCCTGGTATTCTTCAAGGCCACCAACCTGACTCAGGATCTGGTACCCCCCACAGTAACCCCTAGCCCCCACACGTTGCTTACCCACTGTAGTTCTAACTGCTTCTCTCATAGCATCCTGATCCTCACCCTTCCTAAACTCTAAAACTGGTAGGTAGTTGCCTTAATTACTTCCAACCCTCTTCCCTGAGGCTAGGCTCAAGTGTACATTGACCAATTCCCTTGATTCTCATTGTCTTGCTACCCACCCCATCTTCTGCCACCATCCAGATCACTCCATTTGCCCCTCTCTGCTATCTGAGTGGATACCAGTACTGAGAACTCACTGATCCAATTATTCAACAAACTGCAAGTACCAGACAGTGTTTTAGGAGCTGAGGACATCGTAATAAACACAAAACAACATGGCTTATATGCATACTATGGCGGAAGATGGAAAATACATCCATAATCAAAAATACAAGAAAGATACCTGGAAAGTTCCTTGGAAGAAAATAAATAGGGTAGTGTAATGGGTGGAGGGAGGTGACATCTGAGCTGAGACCTGAATGAAGGGAAGAAGGTGGCCTCACAAAGGTCTCAGAGCTGAGCCTTCCTCCCAGAGGTTAGAGCTGCTCCTCAGGTGGCCACATCTGGGTCTGGCTTACATTGAACTTCAGTTCTGGGCTCCTGGGTGGCTCAGTCAGTTAAGCTTCTGACTCTTGATTTTGGCTCAGGTCATGATCTCAGGGTAGTTGAGATTCAAGCCCTGCATCGGACTCTATGCTCAATGCAGAGTCTGCTTAAGATTCTCCCTCTGACCCTCCTTCCACTCATGTGCTCTCAGTTAATTAATTAAATTTTTTTTAAAAAAGAACTTCAGTTCATGCTTAGTGTGTGGGTCTCTGTGGGGTCACAGTTCTCAATATACCCTTCCACTCCCAAATCTCTGAGGTTCTAGAATACATTCAGCAAACTTTTTGCACACCCAGCAGGACTACTAACACCCAGATGCTCAAGACTTATTTATTCATTAATCCATTTATTGATTTAATATCTACGATGTTGTAAGCAACAAAACAGGTGATGTGGGTACAAAAATGGGTAAGACGTGGACCCTGGCCTCAAGGAGCTTGAAATAACACCACAGTTGACCTGATTCACAGGTTGCATTTGAAGGTGTGGCAGAGAGGATGTTGGAAAGGTGAGCACTGGCCATAGCCTGAAGGACCTTCTAAGCCAAGCGGAGGCCTGACAATGGGCTGAAATGGGAGCCACCGAGGGTTTGAGACCCAATAAAATAACGATCCAATAGGAAGACAGTGAAATAGGCCAGGAGAATGGGGGGTCTGAACGAAGACACAGGCACTGAGGATGACAGAAAGGGCACAGACACAAAAGTCTTTAAGAGGTGAAACAGCCTGGATATTCCTAAATATCTGACAATCTAATGAGGAAGACATGGACCGGATCACGTCTGGCAGGGAGAGGAGATACGTGGCCTTGGACTTCACCCCCAGACACCACAGTCATGGCAGGCATCCCCGATCCATCACAACACGCCTTCTCATTGAATTCAGATGTACCTTCAGAGGCCTTTTCAACACGAGGCTCCGGGCAGAGAGGACAAAATCCATCAGGGTTGGTGCACTAATTGAAACCTACTCACCAGTGCTGGTGCTCAGCCTAGACAAACGCCATAAGACAAAGTCTGGTCATTATTCAACAGGCAACAGGAAGCCGCTGAAGGCTTTTGAGGGGGAAGACTGATGTACAGAGGACATTACTTTTGGTAGAAATGTTAAAAAAAAAAAAAAAGGGGGGGGGGCGGTGGCTGGAGGAGTAAGTGACTGCAGGCAGGCAGATGGGTCAGAACATTATTTCAGGACTTTGATGGCTGGCAACCAGGAGAGGAGGCAATATGCAGGGACGATCAGGCCCCAGGGCACCCTCATACTGGCCAAAAGAGCTCTATTGCATGATGCCAAGGCACCCATTTCTTGTTGCGTATCTCATGAGTTGTGTCCGAGCTGTGATTATGTTTCGCATCTGTCTGCACAGATGTAAACAAAGCACGTGTCATATTCTATTTTTTTAATATCTTTAAAATTTTATTTTGAAAGATAGAAAGAGAGAGTGAGCAGGGGAAGGGGTGGAGGGAGAGGGACAGAGAGAGAATCTCAAGCAGACTCCCTGCTGAGCGTGGAGCCCAAAGCGGGGCTCGATCTCATGACCCTGAGATCATGACCTGAGCTGAAATCAAGAGCTGAACACTTAACCAACTGAGCCACCCAGGAGCCCCCCACGCATCATATTTTAATACCAAATGGCCTCAAATCTCCCATTTAAAGAATTCAAGAAACCCTTCTTCAGCCTTTCATTGGCAGTCCTTTCCCCTTTAAAATTGTTACGCTTCTTCAGGCTTTCATTTGTTATCGTGGGTCCCTCTTCAATTTTGTTCTGACTTTTCTCGCCTGAAGAAAAGGACAGTGGCATGTGAGAACAGCTATTATGGAAAATGTTAACAGAGCGGACACAATGTCGGGTACGGTTGGCTCAGCATGGGGCTTCCTCCCAGTGCTCACGCCTGACCTGACCTGCCTACAGCTCTCGATCCAAACGTTTCAGTGAACGGACTTGCCTTTGGCTTTCAAGGCAAGACGACCTTGCTTAAGTGGGTAGCCGTGACAGGGAGGCCATCCACAGGGACTCGGAGAGGTACTGAACCAGAAATTTGGAGGTGCAGGCTCAAAGCTGTGAATCAGGGATGAATTACTTACCCTCTCTATCCCTGTTCCCTGACTTGGGAAATAGCAGAGTTGGAATAGATGTTCTCTAAATCCCTTCGTTGGATCCCAACTCTCTAAATGTCACTGAAAGGCTGCCGTGGAAGTGGACATTGGCTGTCTCGAAGGGAAGCAATGAAATAAGACCCTTTGGTCATGAAACAAGACCCTCCGGAACGAGATTCTGATCACCACTTTGCACCTCACAACTCCAGCTAGCCCCAGACTTCTGGCCATGGACTGAGTGCTTTGCAAAGATCCCAAAACATCTGGGGTCATTCCAGGGCACTGAAATAGTAATTTATATTCTTCATCAACGGTCTGTTCTTGAGAGTGTGCCTACACATCTCCCTGTCCCTGGAATCAGGAAGTGTTGCCATCGGGACCTCCAGCCCGATGAATGGTAAGGCCTTGGACAATGTCCCCGACTCTTCTGAAGCCTGTAGAGCAGCCCGCGGCTCACCCCACACCGCTCCACACAACAACCAAATCAGCACCACATGGCGGCTGAGACCAGATGACAGAAGACAGGGCCGGCCTCTGAGGACATCTGGAAGTTCTTTAACACGTGCACTCTCAGTGACTTGAATGGATCACTGGTAGCTGTTCCTGGGCCTATCTGCTGCGGATCCCATCACCGTGCTTTATCTGGCATGCACTGGGCCCACTGAGCTACTCAGAGGCCGTTCCTTGCTCAAACAATGCTTTCATTTTACTTTTATCATCTCTCTGTCTTAGAGAGTTTGGTGTTCCCTGGAATATGTGATCCTTAGGCGGTGAATGGCTCTGAACCCTCCAAATTCAGGGCCAAGTGGTGTCCAGTGTCTACAGTTGCATTAATGCAGACAAGAACACGCCATCAGTCCCAAGGCAGCTGGGCTCATTGATATTTACTGAGGTTTCCCCCATCAGGGAGGGAATGAATCACGGAGTATACAAAAGGAGCGTGGGCACCAGGAGATATAATTTAGTGTTCGAGTTTTTGTGGAAATTGGAAACTGGTATATCAATTCGATGAGCACTGTCCCTCAGATTGGGGTGGTTCACTTGGCTTTGTGCTCCAAAATTTTAAAGAGCACCTAAGTTTTTTTTAAGATTTATTTATCTGTTCTACAGAGAGAGAGTGCACAAGCGGGGGGAACAGAGAGAGAGGGAGAGAGAGAACTTCAAGCAGACTCCACCCTGAGCACAGAGCCCGATGCTGGGCTGCATCTCACGACCCTGAGATCACGATCTAAGCCAAAACCAAGAGTCCGACACTCACCCAACTGCACCACCCAGGCACCCCTAAAGAGCACCTAATATTTTAATGTTGCCTTGGCCAATGTGCCATCAGGATGTTTTGTGCATGCACACACCACACATACAGGCCAAAATTCAAAACTACTTTAAAATAAAGACCAAGAAGCAAGATTTTTCCAGAATGCAAGACAATTCACCACTGTTGGAATTTAAGAAGCTATCATGACCATTAGTTACCATCTTTCAGTATACACCATTTCTGTGGTAAAAGTAAAGCAGAAAATTCCTTAAATTTAAAGTGAATGGGGAGGGGCGCCTGAGTGGCTCAGGAGGTTAAGCGTCTGCCTTCGGCTCAGGTCATGATCCTGGGGTCCTGGGATCGAGTCCCACATCGGGCTCCCTGCTCAGCACGGAGTCTGCTTCCCCCTTCTACCCCTCCCCCTGCTTGTGCTCTTTCACTCTCTATCTCTCCCTCTCTTTCTCTTGCAAATAAATAAATAAAATCTTAAAAAAAAATAAAGTAAATGGGGAATATTTAGTAAGTACAGTAGTAAACTGAACAATGCCCCTCATAGATATCAGGTCCTAATCCCCAGAACCTGTAAATGTTACGTATCTAGAAAAAGAATCTTTGCAGGTATGATTAAGGATCCAGAGTTGGGGAGAATGTCCCAATTTGTCCAGATGGGCCCTAAATGCAGTCACGGCTGCCCTTGTAAGACAGAGGCAGAGAGACATAGGACAGGAGGCAGTGTGGAGTGATGCTCCGTGACAAGGAACGCCAGAAGCCGCCAGAAGCTGGAAGGGAAGTGGATTCTCTCCTAGAGCCTCCAGAGGAAACTCAGCTTTGTGCGCACCTTGCTCTGGGGCCCAGTGAAACTCATTTCACACTTGTGCCCTCCAGAACTGTGAAAGAACGTATTTCGGGTGCTGTAAGCTACCAGATTTGCAAAAATTTGTTACAGTAGCCTGATGAAACGGATACAGGTACACAGAAGTATTTGTTGTAAAAGGGTACTCTTTCCTGAAATTGACCTACCCAAAAATGTGCTGTGGCAGAGAGGCTAAATGGTTCTGTCACTTTCCTTCTTAGTATTCCCTTCTTCCACTTTATAAAAGAAAGATGTACTTCGCACCCACCCCGAATCTTAAAGTACGACAGCGCCCTAGGGTGGGAACACATCCCAAGGGCCATTCACGATGTTGGGTGTCTGAGAAACTTCTCTTAATCGAGCCACGGTAAACACTCGGTTGTGTGATATTTGCCGTATTTATACTCTTTCTGCTGGAGTGCAAGCATGATGCTCTGTACGGAGACAGTCTATATTCGGATATATTGTGATCAGGCAGCAGAAGGGATGGACATGGCTGTTTGATGACTGGACCTCTTCTATCCTGACAGTTGTCGATGAATACATCACTCCTTAGGGAGAGTCTGGTGAGAGCCCGGGGGAGAAACTGTCCATGGGAAATGCTGAAGGCAGTGGAACCTTAGTTTAACAAGGCCACACACTGAGGGCAAGAGTCCACGCTTCTCTCTTTCTCTGTCTTACCGTGAGAACCGTTGGGAGCCAGGCGTGCGCACATGTGTATTTGTGTAGATACATGTGTGTACCTGTACACACCCCAGTCAGTTACAGGCATGTCCCCTCTGCATCTTCAGTCCTCAGGAAAAATACAAAAAAATATGTCAGGTGCCTATTTTGTATCATTTCAAGAGGGAGGAAGTGAAAACTCCACTTCTTTCAGCAGACTGATGTCACAGCTTTGAGTAAAAGGACTAAAGAGATCAGAAGAAAGAATTTTATCTTTTCTTGATCACTTGCTCAGGCTCATGGGAGAATTTCATTAACTTCTGTCAAGAGGCTGTAGTAAATCCGTGTCTGTGTTTTACTTGGTGGCAGGTCTTCCGGCCACTGTGTTCTCTAACACCTGCTTGTGCCCTCACTTGGACAACATGCTTCTCGGGCTTGTATTAGCATCACTGGAGTACAACAGAGCATTTCACTGCAACCTTTAATATGTTGGTGACGAGCTCCCCACCTGCTAACTTACTAGGGACCCCAACTCTCCTTTATTTGTACTTTATTTCTACAAGTGGATTAAACCCCTCCTTTGCACAGAGAACATCTTCTAATGAATGGGTGCATGAACAAAGTGTGCCAAAATGCAATCTGACGCCCTAACATTTAGAAACACCTTTGTTTCATCTAAAGTACTTCCACCTTCTCAAATTGTATGTTATTTCAATGCTGTCAAATTGTTTTCAACCATGAAATGAACTTGAGAATATCTGTGTGTGCGCATACATTCTCAAGTGTCTTGACTGTCATTTATAAAGGTATTTTGACATAACGTGAAAAGTTAAATTTTGAAATAAACAACTAACTCACTGTTCACAGCCTGAGAGGAAGAAATAGGAAAATGTGAGATTCCAAATTTCATAAGGTTGTCTCAGTTCAGCCCCATCTAATTTTAGCTTTCACCAAAGGTGCCTGTAAGTGTCGCAAATAAAACTTGTATCGTTTGGTCAGTCTCAGGAAAGATATTTTGTTGTGCCTCCTGGAAATTAAGAAAGTAAATGACGAATGATTGGACTGACACATTTTAGGTCAGAAATTTTTAGTTTTTATGGTTAATAATTATTTATCAAAATTGCAATATGTGCATCTTATTTGATCAATTACTTGCTATTAACTATAACAATAACTCTTTCCAGAATAAACAATTAACACAATGCCTTTTTTTTATTATTATGTTATGAAACAAATAATACATTATATGTTAAAAAAAATAAAAAGAAGATAGCAGGAGGGGAAGAATGAAGGGGGGGAAATTGGAGGGGGAGATGAATACTTAATGCTTTATAGTCAAAAGAGGAAAATAACTAATTCAAATGTATGTATAATATGTATATAAATGGACAGATGTAGATATACACACATACACATGTGTACCTGTATAAATATATATTTATTATCTACGTCTTTTTATTTTTTTTAAGATTATTGATTTATTTTAGAGAGAGAAAGAGAGCATGAGCAAGTGAGGGTAAAAGGGCAGAGGGAGAGAGAGAATACCAAAGCAGACTCCCCACTGGGCATGGAAACTGGCACGGGGCTCAATCCCAGGACCCTGAGATCATGACCTGAGCCAAAATCAGGAGTCGGCAGCTTAACCAACTGAGCCACCCAGGCGTCCCTACATCTATTTAGGTATATACATTTCTATCTACGTAGATAGGTAGTTAGGGACATATACATACATACTTTTCTTTTTGCAAAGAAATATAACGAGGTCATTGATAAAACCTTCATGCATAAAAATATTATACTGCCCTGGACTTCTGGTTTCAGGTCTAGCGTATAAGAAGCTTAGAAGTCATCACTCTGTACTCACAAATAGAAAGCTGAACTGAAAAAAATCATAAACTCTTAGGTTTGTCAGAGAAGTAACATCACAGGGCAAGCCACTGGCCCCATGATTAGAGAGACAGACGGGCAAATACACAGAAGCACAACTTACCAGAGGAGAAACTGTGGGTACCAGCACGAGGATAGGAAAACCTAACCTATAGTGATGAATGGCTGGAGGCTTCGTGTAGACAGAACATTAAAAACTCCAGGGGGGCCAGTCAATAGGGAGGCCCCCCACACTTTTCTTTTTGTTTTAGATTTTATTTATTTGCGAGAGAGAGTGCATAGAAGGAGAGTGAGAGAGAGAAGCAGACTCCGCGCTGAGCCAGGAGCCTGATGTGGACTTCAGTCCCAGGACCCTGAGATCATGACCTGGGCCGAAGGCAGATGCTTAACCGACTGAGCCACCCAGGCGCACCCCACCCCACCCCACCCACACACACACACACACACTTTTCTATTACTAACGTCAGGAGCCTTGTTGGGTTCATCCCCTTACAATGAAGATCAGAGAAAAAAAGGAGAAAGTAACCATTTTTAATCACTGCAGAGCATTCTGTTCTTCCTAGCCAGGGCTGCTTTCAAGAGAAACTGTTTTCCCAGAGCCTTAACTACTGAGGTTTTTTCCAGAACCTAACTGGCCCGGAGGAAGGAATATATTAAATTCCACCTCTCCCTAGCCTTCCATGTACAAAAAGGGAAATACCCAATTCCAGCCCACTCTGGCCATCCTGTCTCACCTAAAAGGAGAAAACAAAAGTGAAAAACATTGGTGGAATTCATAGGACAGGGGCACAAGCTCACTACAAAGCTGAGGCCTAATCACAGAACTACGGAATGCTTCTCCTCCCTGTACCTTACCTTTACATCACTAAAGGCCTATTTGCCATGGTGCTGCTTAGCCGCACATCATGTCCAGCTATCAGGAAAAAATTAGGCACACCAAAAGGTAAAAAAACACAGCTCAAGAATATCCAAGAACTGTGGGACAGATGCAAAAAGGTGTAACATATACATAATGGGAACACCAGAAGGAAAAGAAAGAGGACGGTACAGAAGCAATATTTGAAGCAATAATGGCCAGAAATTCCCCCCAAATTAATGTCAACACCAAACCATAGATCCAGGAAACTCAGAGAACACCACGCAAGATAAATGCCAAAATAAAAAAATAAGTAAACTACACCTAGGCATATCATATTCAAACAGCAGAAAATCTGATAAAGAATAAATCCTGAAAGAAGCCAGAGTTGGAAAAAAAAAAACCTTATCCAGACAGGAACAAATATAAGAATTATATCTGACTTCTTCTCAGAAACCATGCAAGCAAGAAAGGAGTGGAATGAAATATTTGAAGCGTTGAGAAAAAAGCCCACCAACCTTGAATTCTGTGTGCTGCAAAATTACCTTTCAAAAGTGAAGGGGAAATAAAGACTCATTCAGACAAGCAAAAATCAAGGGCCTTGGTTGCCAGTAGACCTGCCTTGCATGAAATGTTACAAGAAGTTCTTCGGAAAGAAGGGAAATAATGTAGGTCAGAAAGTCAGATGTACATAGAAAAAGAAAGAGCGCTGGAAAAGGAGTAAGTATATGGGGGAGAAAAAAAACTTTTATTGTTCTTATTCTTAATTGATCTAACAGGTAACAGTTTGTTGTTTTCCAAAATAATAATAGCAAAAACACAATTAATGACTGTATCTTATGTATAAGCAAATATAATGACAGCGATGATATAAAGGACAGAAAAGAAGGAATTAGGAACATTTTATTATCATATGGTACTTCAACTATTCATGAAGAGGTATAATATTATTTTAAAGTGGACTTGGAGGGGTGCCTGGGTAGCTCAGGTGGTTAAGTACCTGACTCTTGATTTTAGCTCTGGTCATGATCTTGGGGTTGTGGCTCCCATGTAAGGCTCCATGCTCAGCAGGGAGTCTGCTTGGGATTCTCTCTCTCTCTCTCAAATAAATAAATAAATCTTAAAAAAAAAAAGTGGACTTGGATTAGTTGTAAATGTATATTGTCAACTCTAGACACTAAAACAAGCTTTGTAAAAAGTATAACTGATAAGCCAAGAAAGGAGAGAAAGTGGAATCTTATAAATGTCCCGTTAAACCCACAAGCAGCAGAAAACAAAAGTAGGAAAAAAAGAACAAGGCCAATGAATAGAAAACAGTAACAAATATGGTAGATATGAATCCAATGAGATCACTAATCACTTTAAATTCTAATGGTCTAAGTACATCAATTAAAATACAAATTAAAAGTCAGAGTGGATGGGAGTGCCTGGGTGGCTCAGTCAGTTAAGCGTCTGCCTTCAGCTAAGGTCAGGATCCTGGGGCCTGGGATCGAGCCCCATGTTGGGCTCCCTGCTCAGCAGGGAGCCTGCTTCTCCCTCTCCTCCCTGCCTCTGTCTCTCTCTCTCTCCAATAAATAAATAAAATCTTAAAAAAAAAAAAAAGAGCAGATCAAAAAAAAAGACCCAACTGTATATTGTCTACAAGAAAGCCATTTTAAATATAAAGTCACAGAGATCAAAAGTAAAGGTATGGAGAAAGATATAAGATGCTAACACTGTAATCAGAAGAAAGCCAGAGTAGCTACGCTAATTTCAGACAGAACAAACTTCAGTGCAAGAAAAACACCAGGAATAAAGAGGGGTATACATAAGGATAAAAGTGTCAGTTCTCCAAGGAATCATAACAATCCTTAACTGTTAATTCGACAGAGTGTCAAAATACACAAGGCAAAAACTAACAGAATTGCAAGAAAAGATGAATCTACTACGAATCCATTGAATGCATATATCAGCTGGAGACTCCAAAACCCCTCTATCAGAAAAGAACAGATCGAGCAAGCAGCAAATCAGTAACATCAATATCTCTCATGAACAGAGATACTAAAACCCTCCACAGAATACTGGCAAATCAAATCCAACAATTATAAAAAGAATTACCCACCACATCCAAGTGGGATTTATCCCGGGTATGCAAGACTGATTCCACCTCTGAAAGTCGGTTAATGTAATCCATCACGTCAACATGCTTACGAAGAAAAAAATCACATGATCACATCAATAGATGCAGAAAAAGCAACTGACAAAACCCAACACCCATTCAAGTAAAAACTCTCAGCATATTAGAAACATAAGAGAACTCTCTCAATGGGATAAAGAATATCTACAAAACCTACAGCTAATATCTTACTTAACGGTGGAAAACAGCTTTCTCCCTAAGATCGGGAACAAAGCAAGGATGGCCCCTCTTATCACACTTTCAACATAGTGCTAGGAAGCTAATGCAATCAGACAAGAAAAGGAAATTAAAAGCATATTGATTGGAAAGGAAGAAATAAAACTGTCTTTGTTCACAAATGACATAATCATCTGTGTAAAGAACCCAAAAGAACAGACAAAAAACTGGAAGTAATTAGCAATTATACCAAGTGTGGATACAAGGGTAATATACAAAAGCCATTTACTTTCCTATATACCAACAATTAACAAGCAGAACTTGAAATTGAAAACACGTTACATTTATGTTAATACCCCATAAGATAAAACACTTAGGTATAAATCTAACAAAATATGCTCAAGATCTACATGAGGAAAACTACAATGGTCTTTTTTGGTTTAATATGTTGAATTATACTGATTGATTTTCAGATGTCAAACCAACCTTGCATTCTCAGGATAAATACCTGTTGGTCATGAGGTACTATTCTTTTCACATATTACTGCATTTGATTTTCCCATCCAAATACTGACCAGGCCCAACCCTGCTTTGCTTCCAAAGTCAGACGAGACTGGGTGCATTCAGGATCTAAAACTTTGTGAGAATTTTTTTCATCTATTTTTATAAGAGATATTCGTCTGCAGCTTCATTTCCTTGTACTACTTTTCTGGTTTTTTTCATCATGGTGGCATAAGCCTCATGGAATTAGTTGTCTTCTGAAAGAGTTTGTGTGAGATTGGTATTACCTCTTTCTAAAATGTTTGCGTAATTCACCAAACAAACTAGAACTGACGTTTTCTTTGTGGGAAGTTCTTGTCCCAAATTACATTTCTTTAATTTATGTAGGTCTTTCTGAGTTATCTATCTCGTCTGGGATAAGTATTGGAAATTTGTTATTTCAAAGACTATAAAGTCAGGCCTCTTACAACAGAGAACCACCACCACCAAGACAGCCAAGAACAACTGTTTTGCAGACAACTTAATACCACAATCTCAAACAGCCCTCATTATCCTTAATCACTATAAAAAAATGAAAGACACTCTGATCATCTATCCTTTCTGATACATTCATGTCCATATTGTCATGTTCCCCCCACCCAAAAAAAATTATTCTCTCAACCCAACCTCTCGATTTTCTCTCAATAGAATGCTTTGTGTGTGTGTTTTTTCCCCATTACTCAGGACATGTTATTCGACCTCATTACGAATGGAATTCCTGGACCTTTTCCACGTCTGCTTACTCTTTTAGCCCATTCCTGGTTCTTCCTTCTGTATCCCTCCTCTATCGCTCAGCCCACCCACAGAAAAATCTCCAACTCCCTTGTGCAGTTATTCCGTTATATCAGCCCAGCAAAATTCACACCCTGGATAAGCACTTTCTGTTCCTACGTCTAGACTCTTAAGGACAGTGAAAGAAATCACATAACCTCATGATATGGTAGGACCTCAAATCCACAAGAAATGTCTCCCAAGTCTTCAGCATTAGCACTCTTTGAGAGTTTGTCTGTTTCATGCATCAAATGTACTTCCTGTGACCATCTCAAACCCACACCATAGAAAATGTACACTACACACCCCTTCTTGTTCTCAACAGACAACTGACCTCCTACTTCAGCAAAACAGAAGTAATAAGCTGGAAACCTTCCCGCCATCCCCTCTGCAAACTTACCAGTATCCCACAAGGTCATGTTCACTTCCTAACAGTTCGACAGGAGAGAGGTCTCTCCTCCTGCATGAAGCTACTCCCTCCACTTATGATCTGGATCCCATTTTTGACATTTTCTTCAATGATTTAATTCTATCCATGATCTCCTTTCTCACCGGAGATTTCAACACTGCCTTCTATCTTGGTTTTTCCCCACCAGCGCTTAAAGGTGCTTAATTCTCTCTCATAAAAATTTTTTTTTTTTTTAATTTAAAAACTCTCATGAACACCTGTCCCGCATCCAGTCTCATTCTTACTTCAGATCCTTTTCAGAGACAAATGTGTCGAAAGAGTTGCCCGCAGCGGCTGCCCACACAGCCCACGGCACTCAGCCCACTAACACCGGGCACACCTGAGCTCTGTCACAGAAACTCTCTTACTCATGATTGCCAATGGACTACTTGTTGCCAATTCCAGCGGACACATGTGCATCATACTTGACAAAGGGCTTCAAAAAGTTTACAGTTGACAGAAAAGTCAGAATTGATTCGAATATTTGTGGATGCCAGGGGTGGTATGGGATAGACTGAAAAATATACAAAGTTAAAATTGCTTGTAATGTTTGAAAAAACTAACAACAAAAAAAAAGGTAGAAAATTTTGATTCAACTCTCTAAGTCTTTCTAAGATTAAGGAACTCCCCCCAAAAAGCATACAGAAGGCATTAATAATATAATTAGTGAGTCTAAATGAAGAGATGGATAGATTCAGGTTTTTATTAATTAGCACTATTAACCATATTTTAGACCAAAGAATATGCAAATAAATACCCCCCTAAAACAAATAGTCCATGCCATATTCCTTGGCCATTACAACAATAAAACTAGACGTCAGAAACAAAAATTTAAATGAAAAACTCAACTACATTAAAATTTTAAACTACTGTGATAATTCCTAATTTAAAGAGGAAATCGAAACTGAAGTAACAGAAAATAACAATGTAAATATTAAACATCAAAACATATTGGGCACAAACAAAGCCAAATTCCAGGGAAAACTCAAATCTTTAAATTATTTTATTATAAACTAGATAGATGTAAAATATATGACTTAGGCATACAATAGAGGAAATTAATAAAAGGAAACAAAATAGAGATAAGACTACGGAGGTACTAATAAAAATAAAAGTTAAATGCATGAATTAGAAATAAAAGCTGGATAGGTTAATAAATCCAAGAGCTGATTTACTGATCTGGCCATACCATGAACAGATACTGAAATTAAGAATCTAAAGTAAGGGGCATCTCGCTGGCTCAGTCAGTGAAGCGTGAAACTCTTGATCTCGAGGTTGTGAATTCAAGCCCCATGACAGATGTAGAGATTACTTAAAAGTAAAATCTTTAAAGAAAATAAAGAGAATCTAAAATAAAACTGTACATGAGAAAGGGGCTTGAAACCACAGATACAGAAAAAATGTAAGTTGTTATGTATGCATTTACGAATAAATATGATAATTTCAATGAAATAAATATTTTCCATCAAAAACTAAAGTTTTGGGGGATCTGACTGGCTGAGATGGTAAAGCATGTGACTCTTGATCTCGGGGTTTTGAGTTCAAGCCCCACACTGGATGTAGAGATTACTTAAAGGAAAATGTTAAAAAAAAAAAAAAAACCCTGAAGTTCCAAAGTTGACACAAGTGTGAAAACAGAAATAGCTTCAAAAAAAAAAAATTTCATTATATTAAGGAATCCTCAAATGATGATGGGCTCAGAAGTTCACCAGTGAGTTCTAGCTAACATCAAGAGACAGATCACTCAAGTGGCATTTTAATTGTCCCAGAGCAAGTAACAGACAGAAAGCTAGCATAATCTAGATACCAAAATCTGAAAAACATTGCCTTAAAACAGTTTTTAGACAAGTTTTTAATTATGAATACAGAGGGAAACTGGTAAGGGCAATATTAGCCCAGCAAACCTAGCCACATAGTAAATAAATCACACACGATGAAAAGCACTATAGTCTTTCTCCAGAATTGCAAAAATGAATCAATCCTCAGAAAACTCTATGAACATAATTAACTATATTAATGGATTAAAGGAGATTTTCTAAAACATATAATCATACTTTTAGTTGTTAAAAAGATTTTCTTGATGGAAAATATGTTGCTAACTTCTCTAAAAGCCTAGCTTTTTATAGCATAAAGCTAGGAGAATATTCAATTAATTGAATACACTATATCTATCTGAAACCAACTGCAAATATCACTCTTAAGTCCGGGAGTCTAGAGACCTTCTATTAAAATCAGTAGTAGCATGATGGCAGAAGTCCTGTTAGTCAAAGTAAACTCAGAAGTCTTTGTAAATACAATCAGAAAGAAATGTGTGTGTCTGTGTTACGTACATGCCTATGTTTATATGTAAATACGTGTGTATATGCATATATGTAAGAACTATGGAACATTATCATCATTCACAAATAAAATGCATTAGTTCTTGGAAATCCAAAAAACCCAGATGAAAAATTTTGAATATAACACATGATTTTGGTTTGGTCACTTTAACAGAAACATGTGAAAATCAATAGGCATTTTACATTCCCATAGTGACCAGTATTATCATTCAGGATTGCTTTGGTTGCAAATGACTGAAATCAGTCTTGACAAAGTCAGGCCAAAGAGAATTTATTGGAAGGATAATTCGTAGCCCGGATGAGCTTTGGTCCTTTGGTCCGATGAGCTGTCAGGGAAAGTCAAGGATGGCTAGAAGCCCCAGGCCTCTCGTCTCCTAGCCTGGATGGTCTCTCTCTACCTCTCATTTGCTGTGATCTGTGTACCAACTTCCATGTCTTGCCTTGGAACTTGGGTTCCTCCACCTGGTTTGAAATGCGGCATTCCCAGCTCCCATGTCTCACCTCCCATGAGAGGGGAAGTGGGACTTTAGCAAAAGAGACTTACTCTCTAGGTCCCAAGTTTCAAGACAGGGGAAAAGACACTGGCTATCCTTGCCGGGTGGGGGATGCCCACCTCTTGTCCAGTCAATTGGACAGTGGGGTGTATTAAAACATGGCAGTTCCCACTCAATCATATGGCTGGAACACAGACCAGTGTCCCCCACCGCCACCCCCCCACCCCCGCCAAAGTAACGGAATGGGAACCAGTAAGAAAATGTAATGGAAAAGAAAAGATTGACTTCAAGATAATAACAAACAAATTTAAGGACTTAAAAATAAATACAAGGAATATTTAGAAATGCTTGAAGATACTGACAGAACCTTACTGACGGAAAGAAAAGAAGACTGGCCAAAAAGTTTTCTTTATACCATTTCTTTATCAGTGTTAAAATGTATTTTAAACTAAAAAAAAAAAAAAAAGGTACCAGCAAATAGGCAGATTAATAGAACAGGATGAAACAAAAGGGTTATGATATTCATATATGAAAGAAAGGGCATTGCAAATTGTATTAGGAAAAAAGAAGCCTGCCTATGATACCAAAAGCACGAGACATATAGGAAACCACTAATAGATTTAGTTACATTACATAAAATAAAAATATTTTGTGGGCAGATAAAAAGAATCCAAATGTAACTAAAACACACTCAAATGGTTAATATCTTTAATATTAATTCCCTTTGAAGGCTGAATATCAAGGAGGTTTAGAACCAAATTTCTTTGGCAACATCTTAGCTCTAAAGATGTACGAGCCACATATCTTTTTGGATGAACTTCCTAAGCTGCCGCAGTTTCTCCACCAAAAAACAAAGGAAATAACCATCGTACCTACCTTATAAAAGGTGTGAAAGAGTTTTCCAAAGTGAGGTAAGCACTGCTTGGAGCCATCCAGGATAGAGTGTGGAGGACACTGAGGAAGGAGGCTGTGGGCATCTCCCCTTTCAATTCTCAGAACACCATGGACTTTGGACTTTTGTCAATTACACCTCCACGCCTCTTGGAACACATCTTCTACTTCCACTGAAATAGACATAATGTAACATCTGTTAGCTAAACAGCCAATCTCTATTAGGTAGTCAGTTCAACTCTGCCAGCACCAATCATAATTCCTACTATATAATTTATGAACTCCTATAACTTTGTGGTTTTTGCCTTTATCAGCCTGCACCCCCTCCCCCAATTTAGAGTGCTTGTCAATTTCAATTCCCTCTGTGTCTGCTGGATTGCAATCCCTAACATCCCAAATAAACCCTTTTAGCAGCTTTACAGCCTCATTGCCTTCTTGACTAAAAAAAGATCATGAGGCTTAACAAAGATAATGTGCAGAAAAGCCTAGAATAGTGTCTAGCACAGCATAAATGCCAAACAAACACTCCCACAATGAAATGTTAACCATGGATATATAAGGGTCTTTAAAACTGAGTAACTAATAATTAAATACTCTAGTGGAACTAGTAGCTCACATAAACTAGTAGCTAGTAATGTTATAATAATCAATAAAGACCTAATGATGTATTCAACCTTACTAATGAAACAAATATAAATATCACAATAAAATGACATTTTTCCATTGAATATCTATGCAAAATTGATACAAACAGAAAGAAGCAACGTAGTTGGTATCTTTGAAAGAGTAATTTTTTCAGAATACATGTTTTAGAATTTCGAAGTGTACATGCCCCTCACCCTAGAAAATCCACTTTAAAAATTTCATCTAGAGGTACCTGGGTGGCTCAGTCTTGTTAAGCATCTGCCTTCGGCTCAGGTCATGACCCGAGAGGCCAGGGACCGCCTCTACACCTCCCCCTGCTTGTGCTTTCTCTCTCTCGATGACAAATAAAATCTTAAAAAAAAAAAAAAAAAAAAAAAAAGAATGATCTTTGTAAAGAAGTGTGTGTATGCCCTCGGATGTGTGTCAACAAAACTATGAATGGCAAGATACATACCAAGCTGCCCGGTTGCGTGGAATTATAGGTATTGTTTATTTATTCTCTTGGCCTATTTGTATTTTTCTTTGATGAGCATATTCTGCTTTTGTCATAAGGAAAAAAAATTAAGGAGCTAAGGAATGGAATTCAAAGAAATCATTTCTGTGCCCAGTGTTAACTACTGTGGTCAAGGTTTATTTTACTTTTTTTTTAAGATTTTATTTTTTATTTATTTGAGAGAGAGAGCACAAGAGGGGGGAGGGTCAGAGGGAGAAGCAGACTCCCCACTGAGCAGGGAGCCCGATGTGGGACTCGATCTCGGGACTCTGGGATCATGACCTGAGCCGAAGGCAGTCGCTTAACCAACTGAGCCACCCAGGCACCCAAGGTTTATTTTAAAGAGCAAGCCTGAGGGAATGCTGTGAGCGCCCCGCCCCATTCACCAGACCACAAAGAGGGTTCAAATATGATGAACCTCATTTCTAAGCATCTAAACGGTGGCTGTCTGTTGTTGAAAACCGACGTCTGTACTCTGGAGCCGAAATATGTAACCTGAAGACAGAGTTTGGGTGTGAAGAAGGTAATTCACCACTTTGCCAGGCACAGGAGGGCTGCAGCAGGCTAATGCCCAGGGTAAAAGGCTGAGGGGTTTTATAGGAAAATACAGGATCTGGGTGGTTTCCATGGGAATCTGGAACATGCTGCTAGCCCTGTGGCATGTCTTCAAGGTGGTCTCATGACCAGCGCTGCCACCTGCCATCAGAATCTCGTTACTAAGTATACATTGAGGTCATCGAGATGTCAATATCGATATCGAGTTGCTGGAACAAAGGAGTCTACAGAAAAACAAGTGGGGGGGGGTGCTTCAAGAGTGAAGAAGAGAGAAACGTGTTCAGTTTGAAGTCAAGCCTTGCTGAAAGCACTAGCATGTCCATCTTAATTTCCATCCATCATTTCTATAGTGATTTCACAGCCACGATAAAACACTGAGCCACAGACACCAGGACTCCCTGCAGGTGGTAGAGCATTTCATGCGTGGGCATCGCACACAACTGGATACATTCCCAATTTGATGTGTTCCCAGAATTCTCCAGTGTGTACCCCTCACCAACCTTCCACCTCTTTCCAGTTTGGGAGACGGTATCTCTTGCTCTCTCTGGTTCATTTTTTTTTTTCCTTTGCTTGTTTGGCTCTAAACTGGGGAGGAGGGGAGAATCCCAGCAGAGTTCTCTAAGAAATATCATTCCAATTAGACTTAATATTTTCTGACACCAACCATTTGTTCTAAGTCATTGAAATCCACAGATTGAATGCTTCATATTTGTATCACCCTTTTAACATTAAATGTTTCTCTGTAAAACCAAGAGTTCTCAAGATATTTATGAAAATGTCAGCAATTATTTTTCCACGGGGGGGAGGGGTGGGGTGTTAAATGCAACTTCAAGATCTCCCTTGGTTGAGGGAGAATGTCAGTGTCATTAACACATAAAGAAACTGGAAGTGAAAGCTGAATTGTAGAAAAAGATGAAATCAATTCAGTTGAGGGGAATGAAGTGGGGGTAGGGGGGACAGACTTCCAAATAGATTTCTGAGAAAGACAAGTAGGGATAAAAACAGAAACAGGAGAAAGACCACAACCCTCCATAGAGTTGAGGTTACTTTCTGTACAAATCCGTAAAAGTGGATGAAAACCTTAAGACAATGCATAGGAAGAAAGACCCAGAGGCAAAAGCTGAGCATTGAGGAAAGTCTATGACCCAGTAGCAAAAGAAGAAAGAAGACTCCAAAATGCCAAAGGAGGCCTGATCAGAGAAAAGAAACACATGGGTAGACCAGCTGTCTCTGAATCCACAACCATTAATGAATGATATGCAAAATAATGTTCTCTGGTCAACTACATGAGGGAAACCCAAGGGTGAACCTAATCAAGAGATTTATTGACTCCAGGACTTTATAGAGCCTTAGATTCAGAGATTTGTCTGGGGTTCTATTTTTTTTTCTTTTTTTTTTGCAGGGGAGAGTGCAAACACAGTCCCCCACTACCACTGGGGTTCTAGGGTATGTTGCAGCACTTCCAAAACTGAGAAGACCACAGAACATTTATTCAGAGTGAAACCCATTGACTTTTCAATGGAATGAGTGTTCCAAGATAGAGTTTGGGAAACACTGGTATAAAAGTATGGCAACCAAAGGAGGAAACAATTTTAAGAGGGTGTGAATGGTTATCATATAACCATGCACAGACATGCATGGCTCAATCACTGAATGACTTAGAAGCCTCTTTACCGTCCAATACACAGCCAAACCTTCCTTGAAAGGTTAGCATCTTCTCTTACTTAAATGTCTAAAAGTTAGGTCTACAGTGAGAATCTGAGCCTTAAAAACAGTATGTGAAGGTGTATTTGAGTGGCACTGGTCATACTGTGGGAAAGGAGGTTCTCCATTTGCTTCCTAGTTAAAGCCCATTGTGACTAAGACATCTAATGGCAACTGGAATATCCTGGTGACATTTAGATGATGTTTTAGTGTTCCCAAGCCTGTTTCTCATGCAGAAGAGAAGAAGAGAGAAATGGAAGGAAAGAAAAAAAGAAATGGAAAGAGGAGGGGAGAGAGTGGGAAAGAAGGAAGGACGAATGGGTGGATGCAAGGATGCTTGGATGGATGGGTAGAAGGAAGGAAGGGAGGCCTGCATCCAGAGAATAACTTATCCCCAATTCAAGCCTTCATTGGTTACGAAAAAACAACAAAACAAAACAAAACAAAAACACTTGAAGAGCTGGCAACAATGGTTACAGCTCAAAACGTCCACATATCTTGTTTTCAGAGTTTTTCATTGTAGACCCCACCTAATTCTGATGCCAAGAGAAAACATGGAGGGAGGTATGCTGGGCTAGTCATACGGTCTCATCTCACCTCCAGAGCCCAAAGGCTGTGGGTTTCTTCCCCCTAAGATTTCCCCGGCACATCATTTGAAAAGAATAAAACTCTCAAGGCAGATAAGTCAGGAAGTCTCCGTTGTGGTAATGACTGGCAGAACACATTGATCTGAGGTGGGACGTTGGCTGTCAAATTTCCACCAAGGCCAGCAGAGAACCCCAGTCCGTCTTTGATATGGAAATCCAAAGGGTGAGATTCCTTTCTTGAATGGGCTTATGCAGCTTGGCTGCAGACAAAGAAGAGAAGCAGAATCAATAAAGTCCTATTCTTGCTTCTGGAAGCAGCTCAGAAATCAGCTTCCTGTTAGCCAGATCCTTTTGATTCTACTGACATCTATGGGCTGTGACTTAGCTGTGCTCTTTTCTCTTCTTCGCATTCCCATTGTCCAAATACTCCTACTTTTTAAGGTTTTTATACATAGCTTTTTCAAGACAATGGAGTAAACCCACTGTCCGTCCAAACGGGGCACTCCAAGGACTGTCTGCCTTTCTGCCCCCCCAAGACAGGAGAGGAGGAAAAAGAATCCTATCAAAAGCCACCCCCCGGATTTAGGCTCCCCAGGTTCTTTCTTGGCACCTGGCACAGCCCTTGAGGTAGATGGAGACCTTCCAAACTTCAATGACGCCTCACCCCCCTCTGGATTTGCCGTTTTGAAGCACCTTGCTGTTCTATGCTCTCCTCTCCTTGCATCCCATTCCCGCTACCTTCGCTCCCTTCTAGAACTCCTGTTGCCTTTGTAACGAGGTCCCCAGTCAGCGCCACCGAGTCCAGTCATCGACTCAGACCATACAGCGGCTCTCCATCCCCAAAGTCATTTCTGCTCCAGCCTGTAGAACCGCGCATGTCTCGTGTACATCTGTGCCTACAGCCTCTCCCATCTTTGACTCGAGACCCCATGGTTGTTTCTGAATGCAGCACACTCCATCCCTTTTTAAATGTGCTTTGCCACATGCAACTTTGAACTCCACAAGGAGGACGAGGATCTTTCTGAAGCAAGGAGCCTAGCTTCTTTAAATGGCACTGAGCGTAACACGAATCTTGCAGATGAGATAAGAAAATTAGCCAATCAAATATATAAATATGAAAATAGCATGTTCCAGGGGGCCAGGCTTCTGCAGAGAACTCCAGTGGCCCACAGCCTCTGGTTCAGTGTTCAGCGATCGTTGAGGATGTTCCTGCCAAATACTGAGACACTGACCCCTCTCCTCTCTGGAGCAATCGGTAGTCACAAACAATCACAACAAAGACTTGAAGGTAACAAGACATGCTCTTGGTTGAAAATCCATCTAAATGAGAGAAACCATGGAACAAAAGACCCCTGCATTTTCTGTTTACTTGGAGGGCTGTTGTAGGAGAAAGATCCTGGACTTCGGGGTCTGAGAAAGCAAAGTTTGAACGCTGCTTACTAAAAGGGTGAGCCTGAGCAAATCATTTACTTTATCTTAGCCTGACGTTTGTCAGCTGTAGAATATAAAAGACAAGGATTTGAACAACCCAAATATTTACATTTCTGACATAGCCACGCTCTTTACAGATTGAGTCTCAAACTAGCCATCATAGATCTTAAAGGGTGGTTTTAACAAAAGAAAAGGTCAGCCATCATTCGGTAGTAAGAAAGGGCTAAACCATCTTGAGACCCTCTGCTACATTCCCTGAGGGATCCTCTTCTGCCCCAAGATATCCTATATCAGTGGTTTCCAAACCTGGCTGGTGACCAACATTAAATGTAAAACTGTTATAATTGTATGTCCCTGAGCCCTACCCCGTGATATCCTGATGAAGTCTAGAATTGGGCCAGGAATGTCTATTTCCAATAAGCAGGCACAAGGTGCTGTTGAATTCCAACTAGGTTTGGGAATTATTGCCTACCCTCTAGAACAATCTGGAGAATCCTTTGAGCTCAGGCAGTGATTGATGCATTTACCCAAGACCTGCCCCTTAGTCCCAAGCTACGAAAACAAGGAAATCGTCCACGTGAGACTACCTTACATTTGTGTATGTGTTTGGAAAAACAGACTCCCATTTATGGGCTCTCTGAGATCAAGGGGTGCCAAGGAAATGTTATGGGCTCTCGCCTTGTCCCCTTAAGTTTGATTTCTAAGCAGAGCTAAAAGCAAATCATTGTCACTCAGGTGGGTTAACTGAGTTCTCCTTACAGACCAGATGTCATTCTCAATTCTTAGAGGAACATCGGGTATCCCTTACCTTAAAGACTACATCCAGGCTTGCTGCTCAAGGAATCACAAGGTACTCCCTCCCTGTCCAGGCTAAGAGTGGATACACTTCAGTTATTTGCCAGCCAATTTCCAGGTGAAATTAGATTCAAAATAGAATCCAGCCCATACAAATTCTGGGTATCTGCTCTAGCAATAAGCCTCTCGTTGAGGAAATACACAAAACATCAGTGTTCCAGCTAAGTAATGAGCCTCAGTCTTAAAGGACCTGTTTGGATTTGAAACACAGGAGTCAGAAGGTTGGAATTCGGGACTCCAGAGTGCGTGTGTTACTTGTAAATTGTATTCTCATGCCTAGCCTCACACCAGGATTTCCACCGAAGCCCCCAGAGATTAATTAATCTGTAACGGAAATACACCTTTTCTATTCTTTCACACCACGTTGCTTTTCTTCTCTCTCAAATAAATAAAGCATTAAAAGATGCTAAATCCCAGAGGACAAATTTTTAAATGAACTATTGTTTCAGCCTGGAGGGGAAAGGACGTGGCAAATGTGCTCAGTGCGAAAACTCTCCACCTAGAAAACTCAAAGCAGAATTGACTTGGTGTTGAATCCAGCCCCCTTACTTCCCTCCGTCCCCCCCACCCTTTTCTCTCTTCTGGGCTGAGGAGAAGCTGACAGCTTCAACAAAGCCCCTGGGTGAACAAAGGACCCTTGTAAGAGATGAGTCTGCGGCCCCTCACCCAGCCTCACCCATCTTCTGCCCCTTCACCCTGAGTTCCAGGAGAGGCTTATTTCGCCCTGAGGAAGAACTGAACTCTTTGGATGATGAACACTAACTCTTTAGCATCTATTTTTTTAAAAACCCACCATTAATATAGACTGACACCGAATCCCCTGGTAATCGGATTAGGGTATATTGCTCAAACTGTCATTCAGAGCTGAAGCCCCTTTATCTCTTTGCTGATAGGAAGCTAAGCTTCTTGACTCACTTTGCTGCTATCTCTTTGGAGTCCTCAAGAATCTGACTTCTTCAAGCCAACAATTTTATTTGCTTAATCTTGGGTGAAGAGATTAGCAATTTAGAGAAGATTTTTCAACATCGCTGCCATTCCTGGTGAGAGGCCAGATTCCTTCCTCCCGTATCCCTTCTCCCTCTGCCAGCAACACACACACCAACCGAAGCAACACAGACACCTGACACACACACCCCAACAAAACACAACACACAGAGATACAACACACACACCCCCAACACACCCAACAAATCCAACACACGGAGATACAACACACACACCCCAACACAACACACACAGATACAACACACACACCCCCAACACACCCAACAAATCCAACACACACAAATACAACACACACACCCCAACACAACACACACAGATACAACACACATACCCCCAACACACCCAACAAATCCAACACACGGAGATACAACACACACACACCCCAACACACACACCCCAACACA
>NW_022589750.1:6899752-6913302 GCF_004348235.1 Phoca vitulina | reverse complement strand
ACACAACAAATCCAACACACGGAGATACAACACACACACACACACCCAACACACAGAGATACAACACACCCAACACACAGAGACACAACACACACACATCCAACACACAACACACAGAGATATAACACACACACCCAACACACACAACACACCCAACACACAGAGATACAACACACACACACACATCCAACACACAACACAAAGAGATGCAACACACACACCACAACACACACAACTCACAGAGATACAACACACACAACACAGAGATACAACACACACAACACACAGAGACACAACACACACATCCAACACACACAACACACAGAGATATAACACACACATCCAACACACTCAACACAGAGATGCAACACACACACAACACACAGAGATACAACAAACACACAACACAGTATACACGTTGTTGTGCACATACAACTTAAGAGAAGAAAGAGGAATTCAGGCCTGCTGGTGGTTTCATCAAAAAATGGCACTTCCACAGATCTGGGAGAGCGATTCTCAGAGTTTAGGAGGCCACTGAAATCAGCTGGCCAACGTTATGCACTTTTGTTGCAGGACCTGTGAACAATTAGGGTGCTTATACCTTTATGCTCTGCCAGAGGTCAGCTTGGACCAGAGCCTGGCAGCTTTCCAGTGGAGACCCCAAGTGTTGGGGGGTGGGGAGCAAAACTTCCTATTCCTAGGGCCCGATCAGTAACACTCTGCAAATTCCCTGATCCTTTGGGTCCTTTGGTCACCATTCTGCATTCGGATATGTAGCGCTCTATCCAAAAACCAAGCTCTGTAACTCCACTCAGCTTCCATCCCCTAACAAAATAAGACAACCACAGCACAAAAGATAAAATGCTCTCCTAACCTGAGCGCCAAAGGTGAAATTTTTTATTCAAACTAGAGGGGATTCAGAGTAGAGGCACCAAGACGGCCAGAACTCAATAAAGCACATAAGATCACATGGGAATGTGAGTCAGATGAACTCAAACTCCCCATGCGACCCGGCACAAGTCACTTGTCCCTGCTAAAACTCAATTTCTCCATCTCTAACATGGGGCTAATGACAGATTCATATCTGCTTCACTGTCCTTATGGAGTCGTCTGGGGTCAAGTGAAGTTATACATTAAAAGCTCTGCAGACTAGGGGGGCGGAGCAAGATGGCGGAGGAGTAGGAGACCTGGATTTCGTCTCCTCTCAGGAATTCAGCTGGATAGGGATCAAACCATTCTGAACACCTAAAAACTCAACAGGAGATCAAAGAAAAGAAGAGCAACAACTCTCTGAACAGAAAAGCGACCACTTTCTGGAAGGTAGGACGTGCGGAGAAGTGAATCCGAGGCGATATTCGGGAGGATAGACGGCGGGGGAGGGGCCTCCGTCGGCCGCTTCTGGCAAGTGATAGAGCCGCGGAGCACAAAGTCGGAACTTTTAGAAGTCTGCTCCGCTGAGGGACGTCACTCTGGTGGCGAAGTGGGGGGTGGAACCCTTGCGGGACAGTGTGGTCTCAGGACCCTCAGGGTCACAGAAAGACCGGGGGTGCCTGAGTGCGGCAGAGCTCCCAGGGATCGGAGCAGGGAAGCCGGCTGCAGAGACGGAGCCCAGGCGCGGGCTCTCAGCTCGGGGTTGCCATAAACCGTGATCCGCGGCACAGTCGGGCCACTGCTCCTCCAGCAGGGACCCAACAAGCGGCAGATCCGGGGAGACTCACCTTCTTCCCCGGGGAGGAGAGGTGCGGGAGTGCACCGCGGGGATCTGCTGGGTTTGGAGACTCCACCCGGGGTCGGGTGCCAGATAGAAAGGCGCGGTCACAGGCCGGGTGAGCACGGAGTGCGGCCGGAGACCGGGGAGACGGGAGTGACTGACTGCTTTTCTCTGGGGGCTCGCTGAGGAGCGGGACCCTGAGTTCTCGGCTCCTCCGGGGCGGGGACTGGGAGGCCGCCATTTTCACTCTCCGCCTCCAAAGCTGTACGGAAAGCTTGCAGGGAACAAAAGCTCCGGAGAGCAAACCCGAGCAGATTACTTAGCCCGGACCGGCAAGGGCGGGGCAATTTTGCCTCCGGCAGAGACATTTGGGAACCACGGCAACAGGCCCCTCCCCCAGAAGATCAGCGAGAACAGCCAGCCAAGACCAAGTTTACCGATCAATGAGAACGGCAGAACTCCAGCGCTAGGGGAATACTGCACATAGAATTCATGGCTTTTTTACCATGATTCTTTAGTCTTTCAAAGTTAATTATTTTTTTTAACTGTCTTTTTTTCTTTTTTCCTTTTTTCTTTTTTTTTTGAATTTTTCTTTTTCCCTTTTTCAACCAACATCTTATCAATTCCTTTTTAAAAAAAAAAACATTTTTATTTTTCATTTTTAAAGTCATATTCTATCCCTTCATAGTAGTTACCCGTATTTTTGGCATATATATATAAGTTGTTCTCTCTTTAAAATCTTGAGATAGTTTCTTCTAACAGATCAAAATATACTCTAAATCTCTAGTGTATGGTTTTTTTCTACTCCCCTGCCTGATCACATTCTCTCCCTTTTTTCTTTCTTTCTTTTTTTTTTTTAATCCTCTTCTTTCTTTTTTCAAACAACTTATCAAATCCTTTTTTAAAATTTTTTATAATTTCCATCTTTACAGTCATATTCCATCCCTTCATCATATCAACCCTTATTTTTGTACATATATAAGTTTTTCTTTCTTTAAAATTTTGGGAGGGACTTTCTTTTAACAGACCAAAATACACCCAAAATCTAGTGTGTGGCACTGATCTATAATCCAGCCTGATCATATTTGATCACATTGTTTTTGTTTTGTTTTGTTTTGTTCTGCTTTTGTTTGTTTTTATCTTTATCTTTTTCTTTTTTCTTTTTTTCTTTCCTTTTCTTTTTTCTCTCTTTCCCTTTCTTTTCCCACTGCTTCAGGTCTTTTCTGATTTGTTTAGGGTATATTTTCTGGGGACGTTGTTACCCTGCTAGCATTTTGTTCTCTCATTAATCTATTCTCCTCTGCACAAAATGACAAGACGGAAAAAATCACCTCAACAAAAAGAACAAGAGGTAGTACCGACTGCCAGGGACCTACTCAATACGGACATTAGTACGATGTCAGATCTAGAGTTCAGAATCATCACTTTAAAGATACTAGCTGGGCTTGAAAAAAACATGGAAGTTATTAGAGAAACCCTTTCTGGAGAAGTAAAAGAACTAAAATCTAACCAAGTAGAAATCAAAAAGGCTATTAATGAGGTGCAATCAAATATGGGGGCGCTAACTGCTAGGATAAATGAGGCAGAAGAAAGAATCAGTGAGATAGAAGACCAAATGATGGAAAATAAAGAAGCTGAGAAAAAGAGAGATAAACAACTACTGGATCACGAGGGCAGAATTCGAGAGATAAACGATACCATAAGACGAAACAACATTAGAATAATTGGGATCCCAGAAGAAGAAGAAAGAGAGAGAGGTGCAGAAGGTATAATGGAGCAAATTATAGCAGAGAACTTCCCTAATTTGGGGAAGGAAACAGGCATCAAAATCCAGGAAGCACAGAGAACCCCTCTCAAAATCAATAAAAATAGGTCAACACCCCGACATCTAATAGTAAAACTTACGAGTCTCAGAGACAAAGAGAAAATCCTGAAAGCAGCTCGGGAGAAGAGATATGTAACCTACAATGGTAGAAACATTAGATTGGCAACAGACTTATCCACAGAGACCTGGCAGGCCAGAAAGGACTGGCAGGACATATTCAGAGCACTAAATGAGAAAAATATGCAGCCAAGAATACTATATCCAGCTAGGCTGTCATTGAAAATTGAAGGAGAGATAAAAAGCTTCCAGGACAAACAAAAACTAAAGGAATTTGCAAACATGAAACCAGCCCTACAACAAATATTGAAAGGGGTCCTCTAAGCAAAGAGAGAGCCTAAAAGCAACATAGACCAGAAAGGAACACAAACAATATACAGTAACAGTCACTTTACAGGCAATACAATGGCACTGAACTCCTATCTTTCAATAGTTACCCTGAATGTAAATGGGCTAAATGCCCCAATCAAAAGACACAGGCTATCAGATTGGATTAAAAAACAAGACCCATCGATATGCTGTCTGCAAGAGACTCATTTTAGACCCAAAGACACCCCCAGATTGAAAGTGAGGGGGTGGAAAACCATTTACCATGCTAATGGACACCAAAAGAAAGCTGGGGTGGCAATCCTTATATCAGACAAATTAGATTTTAAACCAAAGACTGTAATAAGAGATGAGGAAGGACACTATATCATACTTAAAGGGTCTATCCAACAAGAAGATCTAACAATTGTAAATATCTATGCCCCTAACATGGGAGCAGCCAATTATATAAGGCAATTAATAACAAAAGCAAAGAAACACATCGACAACAATACAATAATAGTGGGGGACTTTAACACCCCCCTCCCTGAAATGGACAGATCGTCTAAGCAAAAGATCAACAAGGAAATAAAGACTTTAAATGACACACTGGACCAAATGGACTTCACAGACATATTCAGAACATTCCATCCCAAAGCAACGGAATACACATTCTTCTCTAGTGCCCATGGAACATTCTCCAGAATAGATCACATCCTAGGTCATAAATCAGGTCTCAACCGGTACCAGAAGATTGGGATCATCCCCTGCCTATTTTCAGACCACAATGCTTTGAAACTAGAACTTAATCACAAGAGGAAAGTCAGAAAGAACTCAAATACATGGAGGCTAAAAAGCATCCTACTGAAGAATGAATGGGTCAACCAGGAAATTAAAGAAGAATTAAAAAAATTCATGGAAACCAATGAAAATGAAAACACAACTATTCAAAATCTTTGGGATACAGCAAAGGCAGTCCTAAGAGGAAAGTATATAGCAATACAAGCCTTTCTCAAGAAACAAGAAAGGTCTCAAGTACACAACCTAACCCTACACCTAAAGGAGCTGGAGAAAGAACAGCAAATAAAGCCTAAACCCGGCAGGAGAAGAGAAATAATAAAGATCAGAGCAGAAATCAATGAAATAGAAACCAAAAGAACAGTAGAACAGATCAACGAAACTAGGAGCTGGTTCTTTGAAAGAATTAACAAGATTGATAAGCCCCTGGCCAGACTTATCAAAAAGAAAAGAGAAATGACCCAAATCAACAAAATCATGAATGAAAGAGGAGAAATCACAACCAACACCAAAGAAATACAAACAATTATAAGAACATATTATGAGCAACTCTATGCCAACAAATTAGATAACCTGGAAGTAATGGATGCATTCCTAGAGATGTATCAACTACCAAAACTGAACCAGGAAGAAATAGAACACCTGAACAGACCTATAACCACTAAGGAAATAGAAGCAGTCATCAAAAATCTCCCAAAACACAAAAGCCCAGGGCCAGATGGCTTCCCAGGGGAATTCTACCAAACATTTCAAGAAGAATTAATACCTATCCTTCTGAAACTGTTCCAAAAAATAGAAATGGAAGGAAAACTTCCAAACTCATTTTATGAGGCCAGCATTACCTTGATCCCAAAACCAGACAAAGACCCCATCAAAAAGGAGAATTACAGACCAATATCCCTGATGAACATGGATGCAAAAATTCTCACCAAAATACTAGCCAATAGGATCCAACAGTACATTAAAAGGATTATTCACCACGACCAAGTGGGATTTATCCCTGGGCTGCAAGGTTGGTTCAACATCCGCAAATCAATCAACGTGATACAATACATTAACAAAAGAAAGAACAAGAATCATATGATCCTCTCAATAGATGCAGAAAAAGCATTTGACAAAGTACAGCATCCTTTCTTGATCAAAACTCTTCAGAGTATAGGGATAGAGGGTACATACCTCAATATCATAAAAGCCATCTATGAAAAACCTACAGCGAATATTATTCTCAATGGGGAAAAACTGAGAGCTTTCCCCCTAAGGTCAGGAACGCGGCAGGGATGTCCACTATCACCACTGCTATTCAACATAGTATTGGAAGTCCTAGCCACAGCAATCAGACAACAAAAAGAAATCAAAGGCATCCAAATTGGCAAAGAAGAAGTCAAACTCTCACTCTTTGCAGATGATATGATACTTTATGTGGAAAATCCCAAAGACTCCACCCCAAAATTGCTAGAACTCATACAGGAATTCAGTCAAGTGGCAGGATATAAAATCAATGCACAGAAGTCAGTGGCATTCCTATACACCAACAACAAGTCAGAAGAAAGAGAAATTAAGGAGTCGATCCCATTTACAATTGCACCCAAAACCATAAGATACCTAGGAATAAATCTAACCAAAGAGGCAAAGGATCTGTACTCAGAAAACTATAAAATACTCGTGAAAGAAATTGAGGAAGACACAAAGAAATGGAAAAACGTTCCATGCTCATGGATTGGAAGAACAAATATTGTGAAGATGTCAATCCTACCTAGAGCAATCTACACATTCAATGCAATCCCCATCAAAATACCATCCACTTTCTTCAAAGAAATGGAACAAATCATCCTAAAATTTGTATGGAACCAGAAAAGACCCCGCATAGCCAGAGGAATGTTGAAAAAGAAAAGCAAAGCTGGCGGCATCACAATTCCAGACTTCCAGCTCTACTACAAAGCTGTCATCATCAAGACAGTATGGTACTGGCACAAAAACAGACACATAGATCAATGGAACAGAATAGAGAGCCCAGAAATGGACCCTCAACTCTATGGTCAACTAATCTTTGACAAAGCAGGAAAGAATGTCCAATGGAAAAAAGACAGTCTCTTCAACAAATGGTGTTGGGAAAATTGGACAGCCACATGCAGAAGAATGAAACTGGACCATTTCCTTACACCACACACAAAAATAGACTCCAAATGGTTGAAAGACCTCAATGTGAGACAGGAGTCCATCAAAATCCTAAAGGAGAACACAGGCAGCAACCTCTTCGACCTCAGCCGCAGCAACTTCTTCCTAGAAACATCGCCAAAGGCAAGGGAAGCAAGGGCAAAAATGAACTCTTGGGACTTCATCAAGATAAAAAGCTTTTGCAAAGCAAAGGAAACAGTCAACAAAACCAAAAGACAACTGACAGAATGGGAGAAGATATTTGCAAATGACATATCAGATAAAGGGCTAGTATCCAAAATCTATAAAGAACTCATCAAACTCAACACCAAAAGAACAAAGAATCCAATCAAGAAATGGGCAGAAGACATGAACAGACATTTTTCCAAAGAAGACATCCAAATGGCCAACAGACACATGAAAAAGTGTTCAATATCGCTCGGCATCAGGGAAATCCAAATCAAAACCTCAATGAGATACCACCTCACACCAGTCAGAATGGCTAAAATTAACAAGTCAGGAAATGACAGATGTTGGCGGGGATGCGGAGAAAGGGGAACCCTCCTACACTGTTGGTGGGAATGCAAGCTGGTGCAGCCACTCTGGAAAACAGTATGGAGGTTCCTCAAAAAGTTGAAAATAGAGCTACCATATGATCCAGCAATTGCACTCCTGGGTATTTACCCCAAAGATACAAAAGTAGGGACCCGAAAGGCTACGTGCACCCCGATGTTTATAGCAGCAATGTCCACAATAGCCAAACTGTGGAAAGAGCCAAGATGTCCATCAACAGATGAATGGATAAAGAAGATGTGGTATATATATACAATGGAATATTATGCAGCCATCAAAAGGAATAAGATCTTGCCATTTGCAACGACGTGGATGGAACTGGAGGGTATTATGCTGAGCGAAATAAGTCAAACAGAGAAAGACATGTATCATATGACCTCACTGATATGAGGAATTCTTAATCTCAGGAAACAAACTGAGGGTTGCTGGAGTGGGGGGTGGGGTGGGAGGGATGGGGTGACTGGGTGATGGACACTGGGGAGGGTATGTGTTCTGGTAAGCGCTGTGAACTGTGCAAGACTGTTGAATCTCAGATCTGTACCTCTGAAACAAATAATGCAATATATGTTAAGAAAGAAAAAAAGAAGAAGAAGAATGTAGCAGGAGGGGAAGAATGAAGGGGGGGAAATCGGAGGGGGAGAAGAACCATGAGAGACAATGGACTCTGAAAAACAAACTGAGGGTTCTAGAGGGGAGGGGGTTGGGAGGATGGGTTAGCCTGGTGATGGGTATTGAGGAGGGCACGTTCTGCATGGAGCACTGGGTGTTATGCACAAACAATGAATCATGGAACACTATATCTAAAACTAATGATGTAATGTATGGGGATTAACATAACAATTAAAAAAAAAAATTAAAAAATGGTTGAAGGAATTGAGAGTGTTTTTCCTGAAGAAGCAAGGATTTGGGGTTAGTGATAGGTGCCTTTGATTCTCTCTTGTATTTTATATCTAGAGAAATGCTAGGCTTTTTCTGTATGGCTCTAGACCTTTGAGCAATGGGCAGTAGTTGCTCAAAGGCAGGCTGATGTCGGATTGTACGTGGAAGACTTTTCTAACAATCATCAATGGCTGGCAGTGGAATGAGCTGTCTGTGAGTGAAATTGGTTCAGCTTCAGACATTGGCAGGTAAGGAGAGTCATCTGGTAATGGTGCTGTCGAAGGTAACCTATATGGGCTAAGGGATTGGGAGCAAGAGACTGCTGTGGTCCCGTTGGATATGAAGATACAGTGATCCTCATGGTCTTGCATAGGTAGTTGTGACAAAGTTATAGACATTTCTGAGAGCTCAGCCCCTGTGTCTAAGCTGTGTTACGGCGACATCATGCTTAGGAGCGTGCGTCCTACAGTCAGCTGTTGTGGGTCATGTCCTGACTCTGCCTTACTCTGGCTCAGCTGAGCATGGACACGTTCCTCACTCAGAGCTTTGTGGTGCGTGCTGGTGTGTGTGCACGAATGAAATGATACGTGGAGTGTCTGCCTGGTGTTCAGTGTGGCTGCTGTTATAACCCCTTTCCTCTCCCAAATGCCTCAACCTCTACACTTCATTTTCTGTTTATTTCTTATTACCTGACATTCTGGAAGATGTGATGTCTTGGTTTTTTTGCTCAGAGGCTGCGTATTTCAGGGCTCCCTTTTGGGGAGTTCCATCCCTTGGGCACTTTCTGACCTTCTCCAGGCATACTTTTTCAGCTCTGCCAGACGAGATATCGTGGTCTCCAAAACTGGGCGGGGAGGTGAGCCTGCATTCTCCCCTTTGTCTTTCTAGGTCAACAGTGAACCCAAATTTACCCACCTTCACGAATATCCGCCAATGGTCATCTCGCCTTTTACTTCACATTGCCATCTGGTCAGAGCTCCAGATAATCACGGTTACCCTGCTTGACCTGCCCTCATCCTGTCCTCAGTGGGCTTTGGTGTCAGTCTGCCTCATATGCAAAGAAGACACTCTGCTTAAGTGCCCGATCTTACAGGGTTTAGAGTCATGGGGATTTGCCTTTTTCAAAGCAGACTTCCTGACCCCTCATCTCCTGCCCCTTCCCTGCCTTTACCATCAATAAAAGCTCTGTTTCAGGGCAGGCCAGAGTCTGTTTCCACTTTTGGCACTCTGGCTGTCACCTAAAAGGGAAAGATCCCTAACACGACACATTGGCAAGATATCCTAACAGCCTCTTCTACGGAGTGTTTCATAATAGTGCCCAATCACCTGGAGTCGAGTTGAAGAGGGCCAAGATTGGGAATCTCTAAGTGTCTCCATGCTTTCTCAGAACTAATAACTCCATGAAATGGGAAGGGAGAGGTCAATTTCTGCAGGTCTTTGCTTTCAAGTTTTACTGCAAGTCATTTGCAGCGAAAGTCAAAACATCTGTATTAGAATGGTCTGAGCCTTTTTTGAGAACTTCTGTCTTTTCATCAATAAAACACACTATCCTCTTCTCCACTTGGAAAACTGAAATTGGCGGGTTGTAGCGTTAGGTGACATCTTGGGAACCATCCATTGCTATCCTTCCTCAGGGCAGGGATTTCTTTAAGTACATTCCAGATGGCTCCAAATTCCTTCTCTTTGTTGGGTGGAGGGCTGCGAGCTTTGTAAGACAGATAGTCTGAGGGCTGATTTCTTTCTTTTTTTTTTTTAAGATTTTATTTATTTGTCAGAGAGACAGAGAGAGAGAGAGAGCACGAGCAGGGGGAGGAGTGGCAGGCAAAGGGAGAAGCAGGCTCCCCACCAAGCATGGAGCCCGATGTGGGACTCAATCCCAGGACACTGGGATCATGACCTGAGCCAAAGGGAGACACCCAACCGACTGAGCCACCCAGGCATCCCAGTGAGGGCTGATTTCTATTGCTAAAAATCTTTCTTCTTTGGCAAAATCTCACTGATGACCTCCTATGTGTTTGACCTACCCATCTCTGTTAGGCAGAATTTTGGCCCCTGTGACCTTCCTAGTGTTATTCTCGTAAATATGTTAACATGGCAAAAACAACTTTGTAGATGTAATTAAGGTTACTGCTCAGCCGACTTTGGGAGCTTATCCTGAATTATTGGGTGAACCTAATCTAATAACATGAACCCATAAAAGCAGAAATCTTACTCCAGCTGGAAGCATAAAATCAGAGATTTAAGGCAGGGACAGGATAGGATATAGGAAACCATGTGCCAGGGAAACTGGGACCTCGGTCCTACAATCTCAAGGAATAGACTTCTGCTAGCAACTCTAAAGAGCTTGGGCCCTTTGATTTAAGCCTTGTTGAGACCCCAAGCGGAAGAGCCAGCTGAGTCATGTAGTACTCAGACTGCTGACTCACAGAATAGTTAGGTAATTAATGGGTATCATCATTATTTATGCTAGGACCTCAGAGTCATCAGTGACTCTTGGCTGCCCTTCATGCTTCACATCCCAATGTTAATCATGACGTGTCCATTCTACTCTGGAAAGCTCACGGGACAGTCCCTCTCCCCACTCCCAAATGCCTCTTGCAGTACTTACGCCCCTTCCTGAAACTGCAAGCATCCCCTTACAACCTGCTCCACTCCTCCACCACCCTGCCTGTGTCCACTGGGACAAATGGGTGAAATCATCCAGTTTTCTCAGGACTGAGGGGTGTCCCAGGACATGGAGCTTCCAGTTTTTGTTTTTTTTTTAAAGATTTTATTTCTTCATTTGAGACACAGAGATACAGAGAGAGAGAGCATGAGCAGGGAGAGAGGCAGAGGGAGAGGGAGAAGCAGGCTCCCTGCTGAGCCAGGAGCCCGATGTGGGGCTCAATCCCAGGACCCTGGGATCATGACCTGAGCCAAAGGCAGACGCCCAACCATCTGAGCCACCCAGGCACCCCTGGAGCTTCCAGTTTTAAAACTGGGAAAATCATGGCAAACTAGGTTGAGTTGGTCACACTACCGTTGGTTGCCTGCTCATGACTGAGGCTGCCTCTTAACGTAAAGGCTGGGCATACCAGATATTTATTCTTAGAGCCTTCTTTGCAGATTGGGCTTGGGTGTATGATCTAATATAGGTCAGTGGGATCAAAGGGAAATCTGCTGGGAAGCTTCTGGGAAGCCAGTTAACAGAGATGCATAGAGAGAAATGGCCCATCTTATTGCCTTTGGCTATCTTTGTGTGATCGTGTGATGCCCGGAACTGCAGCAGCCTTCTTGTGATCATGAGCGGGTAAACCTCAGGATCAAGTCAATATGCCAATAGAGGAGAAAGATGGAAGGAGCCTGGGTTGTTGAAGACACGGCTAGCCCACTGCACTCACCCCATAGATAGCTTCTTTTGGACATCTTGTTCTGGGAGATATTATTATTGTCATCACTTCGAATTAAGTGTTTTTGTTTCTGGCAGTTGAAACCATCCTCATGGATGAGATACTAAGGCTATGGCTCACTCTGCTTCCTGAACACCTATCCCTACATCTGTGAGCACTTTGGAATAGTCTCCAGTAGCACTTTGATGACACTGCATTGCCATTATGAGCCTCAGCTCTTGCTAAGTTGAAATTCCAGTGTATAAAGATGAGTTTTCCCTCAAACACACAGGAGCTAAAGCAGACAGCAGGGTGCAATAGAGACTTTGGCAACAGAGCTTAGGAGAGAGAAAGGCGGTGGAGGGAAGGCAAGGTGGGAATCGAGTACTGTTTTCTTGCGTCTTTGAGGCACGAAGGCATCGGGAGATGGATAGCGAGTTGACAGCGCGGGCTATCCCACCACATTATCCGGGGCGGTGCTCCGGGGATGCAGCCGCGCAGCTTGGGAGGTGGGAGGCGTTAACTAGCACTGTGTGACATAGGGTTACATAGCATGTCTGACCACCCCTCTCCGAGTCCTAGAGGCAGGCAGAGTCAGATGAGGAGGTGACTACCACTCGGAGCCACAAATTTGAAATTGAACATTGAGATGCAGAGTTGGTGCTGCCGACACGCAGCTCAGGGAGCCATCTGTTAGCGAAGCACGGAGCGTCTCCTTGCTCTCAACAGATGTGGGAGTAAGCGCAGAGGATGAGCGAAAACGAGTTCTCACCGATTTTAGAGAAATGTCGTTGGCACTCTTCATTCTTAGCAGAAAGCTTTTGTCACTGTGACCACGAACGTATTTCGACGAGCTTCCATGGGCTCATTCACTGTGTCTCTGATCTCCTTACCCAATTGGCAGGTCTTCAGTTCGGATACTGTCCAATTTTCCTAGCCTGAGGTTTTTGGGGAGATCACCCTCCCAGTTGGGGGTTGGGTTGCAGGGCAGAAAATGTGAGTGTGTGCTGCTGAAGGGACGGGAAGGTCTTCAGGTTGGTGCTTATCAGGGGCAAGTGATAGGTAATAGGTGTTTTCTCAATTATTATCTAATCTTGTTGCTTCACTGCCCCAAAACTTCCAGTACCTTCCACTGCCTTTAGAATTAGCCCTTGCCATGATGTACAAGGCCTTTCACAGACCGACCTCGGTTTACCTGACAAGTCTCATCTCTTGACTTTCCGCTGTTACCTCAAACACCTGCCGATATTGTACCAAGAGGAGTGTTTCCCAACCCAGCTCTGATCTTCTCACCTACGTACCTTTATGATACGGTTCCCCTCTGGATTCCTGGTGAAGTCCTATGCACCATGTACATCTCATCAAAGCCAGCGCCTCACCATGATTTCCCTTTATATGTGCTCCTGGGAAGCAGGCGATCACCTGGCCAAATGCCTGGCACATACGATATGCTCAGTTAAGGGGTCTTTGGAATGAGTTCAGATGAACTGAGTTCAAGTCCACCTCTTCGTAATTTTGAGTATTGGCATTCATTCTTCCCTGAACACATGTGAGACATATCTATTGCTCTTCCACATAACTGATTAAGTTTTGAAGGTAGCCATGGGCACCTTTTTTTTTTTTTTTAAGATTGTATTTATTTTTAAGTAAACTCTATACCCAACGTGGGGCTCGAACTCACAACCCCAAAATCAAGAGTCTCATGCTCCACTGACTGAGCCAGCTAGGTGCCGTGCCCTAGGCTCTCTTATTTACCCTTTGCTTTTTCATCCTGCAAGTGATTACAATAATTACACAAATTCCTGATGAACAGTCTTTATTAGTCTGCAGAGCTTTTTTTTTTTTTTTTTTTTTTATTTTTTTTTTTTTTTTTTTTTAT
>NW_022589750.1:6867805-6879752 GCF_004348235.1 Phoca vitulina | reverse complement strand
TCCAAAGAAGACATCCAAATGGCCAACAGACACATGAAAAAGTGTTCAATATCGCTCGGCATCAGGGAAATCCAAATCAAAACTTCAATGAGATACCACCTCACACCAGTGAGAATGGCTAAAATTAACAAGTCAGGAAATGACAGATGTTGGCGGGGATGCGGAGAAAGGGGAACCCTCCTACACTGTTGGTGGGAATGCAAGCTGGTGCAGCCACTCTGGAAAACAGTATGGAGGTTCCTCAAAAAGTTGAAAATAGAGCTACCATATGATCCAGCAATTGCACTACTGGGTATTTACCCCAAAGATACAAAAGTAGGGACCCGAAAGGCTACGTGCACCCCGATGTTTATAGCAGCAATGTCCACAATAGCCAAACTGTGGAAAGAGCCAAGATGTCCATCAACAGATGAATGGCTAAAGAAGATGTGGTATATATATACAATGGAATATTATGCAGCCATCAAAAGGAATAAGATCTTGCCATTTGCAACGACGTGGATGGAACTGGAGGGTATTATGCTGAGCGAAATAAGTCAAACAGAGAAAGACATGTATCATATGACCTCACTGATATGAGGAATTCTTAATCTCAGGAAACAAACTGAGGGTTGCTGGAGTGGGGGGTGGGGTGGGAGGGATGGGGTGACTGGGTGATGGACACTGGGGAGGGTATGTGTTCTGGTAAGCGCTGTGAATTGTGCAAGACTGTTGAATCTCAGATCTGTACCTCTGAAACAAATAATGCAATAGATGTTAAGAAAGAAAAAAAGAAGAAGAAGAATGTAGCAGGAGGGGAAGAATGAAGGGGGGGAAATCGGAGGGGGAGAAGAACCATGAGAGAGGATGGACTCTGAAAAACAAACTGAGGGTTCTAGAGGGGAGGGGGTTGGGAGGATGGGTTAGCCTGGTGATGGGTATTGAGGAGGGCACGTTCTGCATGGAGCACTGAGTGTTATGCACAAACAATGAATCATGGAACACTATATCTAAAACTAATGATGTAATGTATGGGGATTAACATAACAATAAAAAAATTAAAAAAAAAAAAAGAATAGAATAAACAGTCACTTTACTTTGGAGAAAGCTAGCAGATCTCAACCAAGTGACCAAAGTCAACATCCAACAAGAAGACTTATCAACATCCAGTAACAAGACACATCAACATCACGCATCCCCTGCACTAGGAAAGGACACATCCCCTCTGTGGGTCTGCTTGCCCAAAATCCAGAACCTCAATCAAATTATAAGAAACCACCAGACAAACTCAAAGGAAGGGACATTCTACAAAATAATTGGTACTATTCAAAAGTGTGAGGGCAAGACAAAGACAGACAGGGAAACGGGCCAGATTGGAGGAGGCCAAGGAGACATGACAACCGAATCAATATGGAGCCCAGGGTTGGAAAACGTTAGTCGAAACAAATGAGATCTGGCTAAAGCCTGTAGTTTACTTAATAGTATCGTACCAATTTCTTAGCTTTGAGAACCGTACTAAGCTTATAAGATGTTACATGCCCTTAGCCAGGGAGCTCTGTACTAATTTTGCAACCTTCCTATGAATCCAAAAATATTTCCAAATAAAAAGTTTTTAAAAACTGCAATCACGGGCGCCTGGGTGGCTCAGTTGGTTAAGCGACTGCCTTCGGCTCAGGTCATGATCCTGGAGTCCCTGGATCGAGTCCCACATCGGGCTCCCTGCTCGGCGGGGAGTCTGCTTTTCCCTCTGACCCTCCCCACTCTCATGTGCTGTCTCTCTCATTCTCTCTCTCTCAAATAAATAAATAAAATCTTTAAAAAAAAAAAAAAAAAAACTGCAATCACAGTCTCTTCAGAAAGGAACAACGTTTGAAGTTACGCTGTGCATCCAAAGCTAAACTCAAAAAGACATTCCTACTCTTAAATGCCTTTTAGAGTAGGTGCATTCAGGAGATTTAAAAATATGAACACAGGGGCGCCTGGGTGGCTCAGTCATTAAGCGTCTGCCTTCGGCTCAGGTCATGATCCCAGGGTCCTGGGATTGAGCCCCACATCGGGCTCCCTGCTCCGCAGGAAGCCTGCTTCTCCCTCTCCCACTCCCCCTGCTTGTGTTCCCTCTTTCACTGTGTCTCTCTCTGTCAAATAAATAAATAAAATCTTTAAAAATATATATATATGAACATAGACGCATATATCCACAAAACAAGAAAAATAATAAAGATAAAAGTTTCGATAAACTGAAAAAAGAAAAATAGAGCAATGTTAAATGGATCAGAAAGAGAAAACACAAGAATACAATTTAAAGTCTAAGAAAGAGACATTACCATTTATAGCTATTTATAGCCATGGATAGAGGGACAGTTTTTTAAACCGCATTGAACACTGCAATATTAACTTTTTATTTCAGGAAATGGAAATATTCTAGGAAAACATAAATTATGAAAATTGACACAAAATACATAGGAAAGTCAAAAAGCTTAATGATAGAAGAAATTCAGTAAAAAAAAGAAAATTGTTCAAGATCTACACACTAGAGTCCTTGTCTTAACTAGTTTTATAAATAAATCCTTTAAAATGTTCAAGGAATAGTTAACTCACATCGATGAAGCTATTTAGGAGCAGAGGAAAAGAACACTGAACTTGTTTTCCAAAATGAGAACAATCGTGCAGACAAAAACATGGCAAAGCATAAAAACTAAAATGCTCATATTGGGGCGCCTGGGTGGTTCAGTTGGTTAAGCGTCTGCCTTCCACTTAGGTCGTGATCCCCAGGGTCCTGGGATTAAGTCCCACATTGGGCTCCCTGCTCAGCAGGGAGTCTGCTTCTCGCTCTATCCCTCCCCCCTGCTTGTGCTCTCTCTCTCTCATGCTCTCTCAAACAAATAAAATCTTTAAAAAATAAAATAAAATTGGGCACCTGGGTGGCTCAGTCATTAAGCGTCTGCCTTCGGCTCAGGTCATGATTCCAGGGTCCTGGGATTGAGCCCCGCATCAGGCTCCCTGCTCAGTGGAGAGTCTCCTTCTCCCTCTGCCCCACCCTCCCCTACTCGCTCACTCTCTGTCTCAAAAAATAAAATCTTTTAAAAAATAAAAAAATAAAATGCTCACATTGTATATATAATTACTATGGCAGAGAGTTGCAATTCTTAGGATTTTGTTCAAATGTAGATTGAGAAACACAACACAGACTAAAAATAAATTTTAAAAATGTCCGAGTCATTCTGTTTTTTCTGCATTCTCTCTTCACTGTTAGACCCCTCACCCAGGGAGAGGCCAGACACACCCCTCGTGATATGATTCGAGTTCGGGTCGCATCTCAGAAAGCCTATCTTCTTGGTACTTTTTGCCAAGGCTCGGCACTTTGCTACTTTCCCACATTCCTATTAGCCTGTCTTTTCCATCTCTTCTTTGTATTATGCCCCTCCTTGCATCTCTTGAACGTGTTTTTTTAAAATGGGATTAATCAGAAAGTCTAGCCACATTGATTTTTATAGATGTCTTCCCCTTTTCTTCATCAAAAAATCATTTGTAATTATATTGCCAGAATTTAATTATTGAGAGTATTTTGTCTTTTGTGGGCCAGAGACCTTTTTAATGATTTTGGGCTTGGAATAATGGCTCCTTTTTCTGTAAAGCTTTTGAAATTTGAAGACCATGGGGCTAGGATGCACGTCTGACTGACACTCCCCTTTGGTGTTTGTGAGATGAGTAGCTTTCTTTCTCCCAAAGCTTTCCTTCAATTCTGCTTAACCAACCGTTCCATCCAAGTTGATCCAAAAATTAGCAGTTTCACTACACCTAATTTTTTGGACTTTTCAACAGGTGAGATTTCCCAAATCTCATTTTTTTTTTTTTTTTAAAGAAAACCTTCCTGTTTCATAGTTTCATGTATAAGGCAGGCCTAAACTGGTATCCATTTTTCTCACACTGGAACTAACAGCATTAAACAATTCTAGAAATTTAAAGAGTCTCACTAGGCCTCAGGAAGAGCTCTTACAAAACCAATTAAGCTCAAACGCCTGTTTTCACTTGACCAGTCTGAGAGTCTCCCGCAGACGTTTCTGAGGGTAGGAGAGCCAAGACTGCACCCATGCATCCCCCTCGGGGCTCCAAGAAACCAACAGGGTGCTCACAGAGGATGGGCGCTTTCCAGCGATGATTCTTAAACACATAGGCAATTGATCAAGCGCAAACCACTGGGGTCACAGAGAGCCCAGCAGGTCAAAGGCCTTCACTGTGAAACCACATCCCATCCTTGCTGAAGAGCAACTGCGGTAAAAAGAACAGGACATCAGGAGCCCCCGAGCATCCAGAGGGAGGACACTGAGGGGTGACCTCCCTGTCGGGTTCAGCCACTGAGCTCCACTGAACCCAGAGAAGAAATGGCAAGGAGGTGCCGGGATCATTAATTTGTATTTCTAATTTTTTTTTCCTTGCCTCCTTCCTGCTCACTGCCTGCATTCCAAAGAAGTTGCTAAGCTTTCAGTGGGGTTTTCTTTTTTTTAAGTGTATTTAAAGTAGAAAAAAAGAAAAGAGAGAGAGAGAAATGACATACCCAGGGTACCCACTCTCCGGAATTAATGTTAACTTTTTGCCACTTTTGCTTCAGAATGTTTTTTTGAACAATAGAAATAAAACATTCTGGATAGGGTATGCTCTGTTTCCATCTCCAGGGCTCTCCCTTACCCTTTCCAGAAGAAATTACATGCAAGTCTGTGTGCACACACACACACACACATATATGTGCTAACATGTTTTGTAGTTTTTAAGAAATCCTCATAAATGTATCATATAGCACATTCCTCCTTCTCAGTCTCTTTCTATATGCATACATGAGCGTACTTATCTATCTATATATCTACATGTATGTATGCATGTATCTACCGATGGGCATTTGTAACAGAAACAGAGAGAGAGAGAGAGAGGCTGACTTTGTGGAGGCAGGAGAACGGGAGTGGTTTCCCCCAGACTATGGTAGGTTGATCCCTGGAGCAGTGAAGACCCTCACAGCCCTCAGGGGCAAGATGTGGCCAGACCACAGAGGGACACAGCTTCGTGAAGAACCTCAGGAGACTGCAATAAGGTCCTCAGCCTCCAGGAAGCACAATACCAGCAGAGTTGCCAAACTTCAGAAACCACCTGGACATAAAGGATGGACATCCCAGCCATAACCAGAGAGGAGAGAAGAGAGAGGGCCCTCTCTGATGATCTGGGCAGTTGACCACCCAGGATTATGAGCCCTGGAGGAGGAGAGAAAAAGAAAGCCACGTTAAGAAATAGACTTGAGCTTGGGAAATTATTCTAAAGGTCAAGAAAAAACACTAATTGCACACCTGAGTTTCACCCACAGAAGGGAATTTAGAAATCCTCTCCCCTGTCTTTGATGTTTATTCAAATGAAAATCCCTCAAGGCTATGTTCCCTCAACTTCTCCAGAAAGCCATCTCTAAGGACACTAGCTACAGTTCTATCTTCTTTTACTGAGTATTTATTGGGATGTAGAATGGAATGATTAAGAAAGTGAACTCTGAGTTACCTAGGCCTGCGTGATAACTCTTTTTCCATGTATTTTTTTTTTTTTAATGCTATTGGTATTGTGACAGGGATTGCATTAAATCTGTAGATTGCTTTGGGCAGAAGGGACATTTTCACAATATTGGTTCTTCCAATCCATGAGCATGGGATATCTTCCCACTTGTTTGTATCATCTTCAATTTCTTTCATCGGCGTTTCATACTTTTTTAAGTACAGATCCTTCACCTCCTTGGTTAAGTTTATTCCTAGGTACTTTACTCTTTTTGGTACAGTTGCAAATGGGAATGTTTTCTTAATTTCTCTGTCTGCTAGATAAATGTAGGAGACGGAAAGGAGCTCCAAGGAGTTGTACAAAATAAAAGACTTTTATAGGCATAAGGGAGTAAGAACAAGGAAGTTAAGTTAGGGATTGGTTAGTGAAAGGTCACTTCCCTTTAGGGGATGGCCAGGGTCTATCAGGCAGATGACCTAACTAGTGCTAACCAGACAATTCCTGATGGACTGGTTTAAGATTCCATTTCTGGAAGGACTGAGACTGTCATTAAGTTAGTCTTGGTTTGGTGATGTGGGACTTAGCAAATATGACTCCAATTTTGGACCTGTTGTCTTGTTTTTAACAATGCCCTCCAGAACTTAGGCAATTTACTCAAGCTCTCTGAGCTTCAGTTCCTCATCTTTTAAAAATGGGGAGAGTATGGGGCGCCTGGGTGGTTCAACTGGTTGAGCGTCTGACTCTTGGTTTCAGCTCAGGTTATGACCTCAGGGTCATGAGATCAAGCCCCACATTAGGCTCTGCACTGGGCATGGAGTCTGCCTGAGATTCTCTCCCTCCCTCTCCCCCTGCTCCTTCCTCTCTCTCTCTCTCTCATAAATAAATCTTTAAAAAAATAAATGGGGAGAGTAACAGAACCCGCCCCATAGGGTTGTCGTGAGAATTAAGATATGTCAAATATTTATAGCATAGCTATTTCCTCCAAAATAACTATTATCGTCCATTATCGCACTTATGATCTATAGCACATATTTCAGTATCTCATTGCATATGAGAGCAGTTACATCATTGTATTCTGTGTGTGAACACGTACCTATGTTCTACCCTGTGAACAACTCCAGGGCAAAATTTTATTCATCTTTTCATTTCTAGTACATAATACAGTCTTATGAATAATAGTGAATAACTGACTTTATTAAAAAGTTGACTAATGTTTGCCTTGTGTTACTGGTTCATGTACTGATCAACGTAAGGGGAAAATAAAGATTTTTCAGAATTCTAAAGGTCTCAGAAAGTTTATATCCAATCAACTTATTCTTAGGAAATTACTTGCAAAATAAGAGAATAAACCAAGATAGTGAAAGATGTGGAATCTGACCCAGAAGAAGAGTAAGGAGAATTCCTATGACAGCATTAAGCTAAAGTCACAATTCAGATGGACAGTGATTTTGAGGAGAGGAGTCAGAGTACAAGAAATTGATAGAATAATTCTTAAGACTGAGGACTGGGAATATTTTGAGAATAATAAAGGTAATTACTGGACAGGAAAAAGAAAAAGGAGACCCCGTATGAATTTGAACATAGAGAAAGACTGTCCACTGAGGGGCATAGAGATGATCACATCCTACACATATTAGCGGAAATGTAACCCTAGCACATTACTTGGTTCTGCAGAGAACAATCATTACATACGGATAACAGGATAAATGCTGTGGATTAGTTCTCAACTTTTAGAAGCAACTCAAGCCACCATGGGAGGCAACCCTACTTACATAACAAAATATTATCAACCTAAGCTTTTGTGAGAAAACTTTAAGAGGTAGGCTGGGAGGAAGAGTCAGGGATGAGTCAAGGATGAGGGGAGACAAACTACAGGTAGAGAATAAAGATGTCTTATAACTGCTAGACAAAAAAAAAAAAATGTGAATGGAAGGATAAAGTCTGAATCTGCAGGTATGACTGAAAGATGTGCCGGTTGGTGACAGAAATACACCACGCTTAGGGGATAGGGTTGGTGGTAAGAAAATGACAAGTATTCTCACCTGTCAAGCAGAAAGACAACCATCAGCAATTACAGCAGATTCATCCAGAATTGGTAGTAGAAATGAATTCTCTCAAGGAGACACACACACACACACACACACACACACCCGTTAATGAAGGAATAAATGGTCAACCATACAACGCATCCATTTTTAAAAAAATACAATAGGAGACATATACAATATTGACAGCATTGTTTGCCATAGTAGAAAACTGAAAACAACCCCAAACAAGTAGAGACATTGCAGCATTGTGACACAATGCAGTCTGGGGTAACAGTGCAAATCAACTATGGAGAAGGACATCGACACGAATTAACAGAAACACAGTAGGGAATAAAAGAGCAAATTGCAGACCACGCCAACAGGATATCATTTTCAAGTTGATAAAAACAGGTAAAACAAGTAATATATTACCTGGGAGACGAACACATACATCCTAAAACTATTAAGGAAAGCAAGGGAATGAGAAAAAGTAGGGACCCCCCCCCCGCCCCGGAGAGGTGGAAAGAGAACGGAAAGAACACATATGAAGCTTCAACACCATTGCTCATGTCCTGCTTCTGAACTTGAGAGGCAGCGCCCCAAGTATTCATTTTATTATTATATACATAATTATGTATATAAACTTACATGTGTTGCATTTCTTTTGGTTTTATCAAATATTTTTATTAAAAACAATAGTGTAGATATCATACCCATGCATTTGTGAGAAGCTGTATTTATGTGCATATGTAATAAAATTGTTTTCAAATGGGGAACACTTCTACTTTCTGAGATGCAAAGGTTGGAATGGTGTCACAACGTTATTACATGGAAAAAAGATTAGGACAGAGCTGTGCTCGTTCATGTAACCTCATTCGTGGAGCGGAGAATGATGTATTGCAAATGGAGACTTGTAATATGTAGAAAATATTGGAAAAGACATACACAAAATCACGGTAGGTGCCTCTGTGGGATGGGATTGGAGGACTGGGGGAAAAGGAGATTTTATTTTGCCTTTTATATTGTATGTAAGACTAAGCATTTATCAGATGATAGTAACAGTGGATATCCTTTAACATGAGGTTTGGAGACACTGACTCCCCCTTTTTATGCAGCTGAAAATCTACTTATAACTTTTGACTCCCCCAAAATTTAACTACTCATAGCTACTGCTGACCAGAAGCCTCACCCATAACATAAACAGTTGATTAACACAGATTCTGTATATGTATTATGTACTATGTTCTCACAGCAAAGTAAACTAGAGAAAAGAAAATATTAAGAAAATCAGAAGAGAAAATACACTTACAGTATGTACCGAAATAAAACCCCATATTTATTTAAAAAAAAAAAAAAGACAAACACAGTTCAAACCCAAGCTGTTCAAGGGTCAACTGTATAAAAGTGTATAATACTAAAAATATAATAGTACTATCATCATAGTTAATACTTAACGGAGTACTTAGTACTGACATAGTAAGCACTCAACAGAAGTTAGGTAGTGTTCTAGGGGTACCTGGGTGGTTCAATTGGGTAAGCATCTGACTTCAGCTCAGGTCATGATCCCAGGGTCCTGGGATGGAGGTCCACGTCGGGCTCCCCACTGAGCAAGGAGTCTGCTTCTCCCTCTGCCTTCCCTGCCCCCCTCTTGTGCTCGCTCTCTCGCTCTCAAATAAATAAATAAAATTTAAAAACAAAAAACAAAAAACAGGTAGGTAGTGTTCTTATCACTCCGAGGCACGCCGCCAGGACCATGAGACACCACCACAGAAGGAACTGTTGAAAGAAATGAGGATTTTTTTTAACCTGGAAAAGACAAGACTCCAGGACATGATCGCTGTCTTCAGATACGGTAAGGACAATCCTTCAGGAACGTAACGAGGTTCACTTTGCATGTTTCCAAGGCGAAGGACTACAGCTCTGGACCGAAGCAGCAGGAGAGACAAACAGCCCTTCCAAAATGAAATGAGCCGCCTCTGGATGGAGCACTCACTCGCGGTCACCAGCACCCACTGTGGACTTCAAGCTCCGCCCTGAGGACCGTTGCTCAAGGACAACCTTTAAGACCTCCTAAATATGAGACCCTGTTCTTCAAAGTCAAAGGCTGCATTGCTGACAGGGAGCGGGTACAGCACGTCCTTTCCCAGAGTGGAAAGTGATGCGTTGGCACTTAACATCCCAAGGTAAATGCTGACATCATCGAGTTTTGCTGGGATCCTTCATACGCTGGGTGAAAGCTACTCTCTTGGTCAAAATTTGCAAAAGAAGGGACACCAGCACAAAACCTCTCCTCGGAGGTGGGGAGAATGGGGGAAATCTGCCTGAGACTCAAAAAGAGAATTCTGGGGTGGGGGGGTGGGGGGGGCTAGAGCCAGGATTGAAAATGAGAACGAGGGAAGCAGGCGGGCAGACACAGGGCGGGCAAAGGCAGGTGAAAGATGCCGCCCGCAGGTGGTGGGACCGAGCGGGTATGGACCACATGTTGAATCAGGGATAAACTTTGGAACGGACTATAACCAGGAATGAGAAGTCTGGCATTTTGTAGTTTCTAAAGAATTCCTCCTAAATTCCCTTTCCTTTCAGTAAACACAAGGAAAAACCACTGCCCGCTGTGTGTGTGGTCTCCATGGCACACAAAAGTGAAGGTCAAGGCCAGGACAGGGCAGGAGAAACCCAGAGGCCACCGGTGTCCCAGGTTCCGAGAGGAGAGAGGCAGCCTGCCCTCTACTGGTTTCCCCGGGGCACTGCAACACCGAGGCTCTGAGGTGGAGCCCCAGCCGGTGATGGGCATCTCAAAGCAAGGAAAACATTTGTGAATAGCAAGCTTCTTGGCTAGCTGCAAACAAGACAATGCCTTTCTCTACCTGGACATTTTATTAGGGAAGGGAACCCAAGAAGCCAAAATTATCTTCACAGCCAACTAGACACTTTGCAGAAAAATATTTTAAAACGATTGGTAAAACTGGGTGGGAATCGGAACGCCTGGGTGGCTCAGTCGGTTAAGTGTCGGCCTTTGGCTCAGGTCATGATCCCAGGGTCCTGGGTTCAAGCCTTGCATTGGGCTCCTTGCTCAGCGGGGAGCCTGTTTCTCCCTCTGCCTCTGCCGCTCCCCCTGCTTGTGCGTGCACACCCTCTCTCTCTTACAAATAAATAAAATCTTAAAAAAAAAAAACTATATCAGAATTTTCATCCTAATGACAAACCTCTTTCATCTGCCCGGTGACTGGACGTTTGCAAAAACACTTTGACATTTGTTGTCTCATCAAGTCCCTATGAAGAACTGTTTTCCTCCTTTGCAGAGGAATGCAGTCCATAGGCATCTCCAAAGGGTCCACTGCACAACTAAGGTCCAACATCAACTCCTGGTTTGTCTTTCTACCTTGTCGCCATTTTACCATCCAACCCAAAGACCCCAGGAACAACCCAATAAATCACTCCGATTCATGGTGGTTCCTGTCTCAGTAAGCACAGAACCTCCTCATGGACTGGAAGCCAAGGTCTCAAGCCATTTACTCCCCTGGCAAGGAACCCATATTAGGAAGAAGAAACGAAACCAAGGCCTTTGGTATTTATGGATTATTCATGGGCGCCTGCACGCGACCCACACCATCCCTCTCTTTATGGCATTACTAGAGAGTTCATAAAAGAAGCAGGCTTTTCTTCTCAGCAGAGCTACGTGTTGTGCAATTACAATATAATAAAGGGAAGCTTGTCTGCAATTTTTCCTGGTCCCCACAAGTTAAACTTTTGACACCAAAGTCACCCTGCCATTTGAACCAGGGAAGCCAGGCTGGGAGCTGGTAAGACAATAAGGTCAGTAGCAGATCAAGCAAAGCCTTCTTGTCTTAGCCCAGCAGAGGTGGTGAGCCCCTTAGCACCTTGTCAAACACTAAATTTAATCCGTTTTATTTTTGAATCGCTTTTTAAAAATACACTAACCATTAAGCAATGGGGGGAAAGGTCCTTTTAAAATGATTTATTATGTGTTAACAGCTAAAGAAAATCTAAACAATGTCTCCATAAAGACCCACGATCACGTTTTTAATTAAGAGCCACAACTTTTAATGGAAGGCATAATATGCCCATTCATTTCAGGGTACCGGCCGCAGTTCGGTAATCCCGCAGTCAGACTCAGGGGAGAATAACAGCTTTTGAGTCACACCTCAAAGTCTTCTGTTAAAGAAAATAACAATAAAGTGAGATCCCTTTAAAACTGAAGTTTGAGAATTTCAACACAGAGAAAGGACACATTTTGTTTCATTACAGGGGTGCTTGTTACTGTGTCTACGTCTACAATAGCACACTCAGTGCTCTGAGGAACTCAGACACCTCCTAAGTTTTAATATGCAACTAGGTCATTCTAAATGTGCCGTGTGTGTGTGTGTGTGTGTGTGTGTGTGTGTGTGTGTGTGTGT